>NC_053024.1:557329767-557448683 GCF_003073215.2 Triticum urartu
AAGATGAAGAGAATACTAATGAAAGGGAAGAGACTTCCCAATATCCTCCTATTATTTCTTATGATGAATCAAGCAACAAGGAGGAGCCTCCTATTCAACCAATCTCATTAATAAGGAGCTCCAAAAAGAGGATTGAACCCACACATGCTGTGGTGAAGAAGAAGAAAAGAAAAAGGAAGAGAGGTAAAAAGGTATCTCTCCCAAATAAAGTTGCTCCTATTACTATTGTGCCTCATGAAAATATAATTGTGGAATATAATGATACTTCTTATGATCTTGAAAATCTTTTTGGCACTTGCTTGGAAGAATATAATAATTGCTATACTATTGGTGCTATCCATGCTATTAATTATGAGAGTGATTATGCTTATGATATGAAAAGGCCCAAGCTTGGGGAAGCTATGTTTTATGAGGATGACATATTTGAGAATATATTTGCTGCAATTAATGTTTGTCCCAAGCTTGGGGAAGCTATGATTAATGAAGATGATATTTTTAGTCTCCCAAGTTTTGATATGCAAGTTTATAATGATGATAGAATGCCTCCTACTTATGATAATTATTGTGATGAAAATTATGCTATAAAAAGTAGTGATGATTATATTTATAAAACTTTTCATGATTATGATTACCCCTTCTCTGAACATTACTCTTTTAATATGGAAACAATTTATAGTATTCGAGTTTCCTATGATACTCCCACTATTCCGAATGAAAAGAATTTTGCTTATGTGGAGAGTAGTAAATTTTCTATGCTTATAGATCATGAAAAGAATGCTTTAGGTACTGGTTATATTTTTAAATTCATTCATGATGCTACTGAAAATTATTATGAGGGAGGAATATATGCTTGTAGGAATTGCAATAATATCAAGTGTCCTCTCTATGTGCTTAAAGTTTTGAAGTTATGCTTGTTTTGCCCACCTATGCTAGTTGATTATTGTCCCCATAAGTTGCTTTCTCACAAAATCCCTATGCATAGGAAGTATGTTAGACTTAAATATGCTAGTCATATTCTTCATGATGCTCTCTTTATGTTACGTTTCTTATCTTTTATATGAGCATCATTGAAATCATCGTGCCTAGCTAGAGGCGTTAAACGATAGCGCTTGTTGGGAGGCAACCCAATTTTATTTTAGTTCCTTGATTTTTGTTCCTGTTTAGTAATAAATAATTCATCTAGCCTCTGTTTAGATGTGGTTTTATGCTTTTAATTAGTGTTTGTGCCAAGTAGAACCTTTGGGAAGACTTGGGGAAAGTCTTTGCGATCATGCTGTAAAAAACAGAAACTTTAGCGCTCACGAGAATGCTGCCATTTTTATTTGGAGAGTGATATTTAGTTAATTATTTTTGAATATTATTAATAGATAAATTACTCAGGTCCAGAAATTTATTTGAGAATTTTATGAGTTCCAGAAGTATATGTTTGATCCAGATTACTACAGACTGTTCTGTTTTTGACAGATTCTGTTTTTCATGTGTTGTTTACTTATTTTGATGAATCTATGGCTAGTAAAAGAGTTTATAAACCATAGAGAAGTTGTAATACAGTAGTTTAAACACCAATATAAATAAATAATGAGTTCATTACAGTACCTTGAAGTGGTGATTTATTTTCTTTCGCTAACGGAGCATACGAGTTTTCTGTTAAGTTTTGTGTTGTGAAGTTTTCAAGTTTTGGGTAAGGATTCGATGGACTATGGAATAAGGAGTGGAAAGAGCCTAATATTGGGGATTCCCAAGGCACACCAAGGTAATATTGAAGGACAACCAAGAGCCTAAGCTTGTGGATGCCCCGGAAGGCATCCCCTCTTTCGTCTTCGTTCATCGATAACTTTACTTGGAGCTATATTTTTATTCGCCACATGATATGTGTTTTGCTTGGAGCATAAATTTATTTTGTTAGGATTTTCTTGCTGTTATTTAGAACAATTTTTTGCATCTTTTATTTCAATAAAAGTGGCATTGATAGCCTTTACTATGCCTATGTTACAAGTATGCATGTTGCTGTTTGAAAACAGAAAGTTTACCGCTGTTGCAATAATTCCCTAGAAAATTCAGAATGTGATAAAATTTTGAAACCTTTTAAATATTAAGCTCTGATAAATTTACTACAGTGGAATTTTATTAAATAATTTTTGGATCTAGGTAAGTATGGATGTTGCTGCATTCTTTACAGACTGTCCTGTTTAGGCAGATTGCTGTTATGTTTGCATTGTTTGCATATGTTTGTTTCTTTAATGATTCTATTTGAGGATAGGAATATTAAATATGCAGAGGCATTTCGTATGAAATGTCAAATAATAATTTTAGTGATTTGCTACAGTAGAGTACGATAAGATTTTGGCAATGGTTTATACTAACTTATCTCACGAGTCCTTGTTGAGTTTTGTGCGGATGAAGCTTTTGAGATTTAGGGAGACCGTGATATGAGTGGAATTAAGGAGACACAAAAGCTCAAGCTTGGGGATGCCCAAGGCACCCCAAGATAATATTTCAAGAAGTCTCAAGCGTCTAAGCTTGGGGATGCCCTGGTTGGCATCCCACCTTTCTTCTTCAACAACTATCGGTTAGTATCGGTTGATCCTAAGTTTTTTCTTCTTCACATGATGTTTGCTATTCTTAGAATGTCATTTTATTTTTCTTTGCTTCCTGTTTGAATAAAATACCAAGATCTGAAATTATTAAATGTTAGAGAGTCTTCACATAGTTGCATAATTATTCAACTACTCATTGATCTTCACTTATATCCTTCGGAGTAGTTTGTCATTTGCTCTAGTGCTTCACTTATATCTTTTTAGAGCATGGTGGTAGTTTTATTTTATAGAAATAGATGAACTCTCATGCTTCACTTATATTATTTTGAGAGTCTTAAATAGCATGGTAATTTGCTTAAAATCCTAATATGCTAGGTATTCAAGAATAATAAAATTCTCTTATGAGTGTGTTGAATACTAAGAGAAGTTTGATACTTGATGATTGTTTTGAGATATGAGCATGGTAATATTAGAGTCTTGATAGTTGAGTAGTTGTGAATTTGAGAAATACTTGTGTTGAAGTTTGTGATTCCCGTAGCATGCACGTATGGTGAACCATTATGTGGTGAAGTCGGAGCATGATTTATTTTTTGATTGCCTTCCTTATGAGTGGCGGTCAGGGACGAGCGATGGTCTTTTCCTACCAATATATCCCCCTAGGAGCATGCGCGTAGTACTTTGTTTCGATAACTAATAGATTTTTGCAATAAGTATGTGAGTTCTTTATGACTAATGTTGAGTCCATGGATTATACGCACTCTCACCCTTCCACCTTGCCTAGCCTCTCTAGTACCGCGCACCTTTCGCCGGTACCATAAACCCACCATATACCTTCCTCAAAACAGCCACCATACCTACCTATTATGGCATTTCCATAGCCATTCCGAGATATATTTCCATGCAACTTTCGACCGTTCCATTTATTATGACACGCTTCATCATTGTCATATTGCTTTGCATGATCATGTAGTTGACATCGTATTTGTGGCAAGGCCACCGTTCATAATTCTTTCATACATGTCACTCATGCATCATTGCACATCCCGGTACACCGCCGGAGGCATTCATATAGAGTCATATCTTGTTCTAAGTATCGAGTTGTAATTCTTGAGTTGTAAGTAAATAAAAGTGTGATGATCATCATTATGAGAGAATTGTCCCAGTGAGGAAAGGATGATGGAGACTATGATTCCCCCACAAGTCGGGATGAGACTCCGGACGAAAATAAATAAATAAAAGAGGCCAAAGAAGCCCAAATAAGAAAAAGAAAGAAAAGAGGCCATAAAAAAGAGAAAAGGCCCAAATAAAAAATAAAAAAATGAGAGAAAAAGAGAGAAGGAACAATGCTACTATCCTTTTACCACACTTGTGCTTCAAAGTAGCACCATGATCTTCATGATAGAGAGTCTCCTATGTTGTCACTTTCATATACTAGTGGGAATCTTTCATTATAGAACTTGGCTTGTATATTCCAATGATGGGCTTCCTCAAAATGCCCTAGGTCTTCGTGAGCAAGTAGGTTGGATGCACACCCACTTAGTTTCTTTTGATGATCTTTCATATACTTATAGCTCTAGTGCATTCGTTGCATGGCAATCCCTACTCACTCACATTCATATCTATTGATGGACATCTCCATAGCCCGTTGATACACCTAGTCGATGTGAGACTATCTTCTCCCTTTTTTCCTCTCCACAACCACCATTCTATTCCACCTACAGTGCTATGTCCATGGCTCACGCTCATGTATTGCGTGAAGATTGAAAAAGTTTGAGAACATTAAAAGTATGAAACAATTGCTTGGCTTGTCATCGGGGTTGTGCATGATATATATATTTTGTGTGGTGAAGATGGAGCATAGCCAGACTATATGATTTTGTAGGGATAGCTCTCTTTGTCCATGTTATTTTGAGAAGACATGATTGCTTAGTTAGTATGCTTGAAGTATTATTATTTTTATGTCAATATGAACTTTTGTCTTGAATCTTTTGGCTCTGAATATTCATATCACAAGTAAGAAGAATTACATTGAAATTATGCCAACTAGCATTCCACATCAAAAATTATCTTTTTATCATTTACCTACTCAAGGACGAGCAGGAATTAAGCTTGGGGATGCTTGATACGTCTCCAACGTATCTATAATTTTTGATTGCTCCATGCTATATTATCTACTGTTTTGGGCAATATTGGGCTTTATTATCCACTTTTATATTACTTTTGGGACTAACCTATTAACCGGAGGCCCAGCCCAGATTTGCTGATTTATGCCTATTTCAGTGTTTTGAAGAAAAGGAATATCAGACGGAGTCGAAACGGAACGAAATCAACTGGAGAAGTTATTTTTGGAAGGAAACACACCTGATGGACTTGGATCCCACGTCAAGGAAGGAACGAGGTGCTCACGAGGGTGGGGGGGCGCCCCCCCCCCTAGGGCGCGCCCCTGTCTTGTGGGGCTCTCATGGCTCCCCTGACGTACCTCCTGCACCCATATATACCTACGTGACCTAAAACTTCCAGAACGCACAATAGATCGGGAGTTCCGCCGCCAGAAGCCTCCGTAGCCACCAAAAACCAATCTAGACCCGTTCCGGCACCCTGCCGGAGGGGGCAACCCTTCTCCGGTGTCCATCTTCATCATCCCGGTGCTCTCCATGACGAGGAGGGAGTAGTTCTCCCTCGGGGCTGAGGGTATGTACCAGTAGCTATGTGTTTGATCTCTCTCTCTCTCTCGTGTTCTTGAGATGATACGATCTTGATGTATCACGAGCTTTGCTATTATATTTGGATCCTATGATGTTTCTTCCCCCCTCTTCTCTCTTGTAATGGATAAAGTTTCCCCTTTGAAGTAATCTTATCGGATTGAGTCTTTAAAGATTTGAGAACACTTGATGTATGTCTTGTCGTGGATATCTGTGGTGACAATGGGACAACGCGTGCCACTTGATGTATGTTAAGGTGACCAACTTGCGGGTTCATGAACCTATGCATAGGGTTTGGCACACGTTTTCGTCGTGATTCTCCGGTAGATCTTTGGGGCACTCTTTGAGGTCCTTTGTGTTGGTTGAATAGATGAATTCAGATTGTGTGATGCATATCGTATAATCATGCCCACGGATACTTGAGGTGACATTGGGGTATCTAGGTGACATTAGGGTTTTGGTTGATTTGTATCTTAAGGTGTTACTCTAGTACAAACTCTAGGGTTGTTTGTGACACTTATAGGAATAGCCCAACGGATTGATTGGAAAGAATAACTTTGAGGTGGTTTTGTATCCTACCATAATCTCTTCGTTTGTTCTCCGCTATTAGTGTCTTTGGAGTGACTCATTGTTGCATGTTGAGGGATAGTTATGTGATCCAATTATGCTATTATTGTTGAGAGGACTTGCACTAGTGAAAGTATGAACCCTAGGCCTTATTTCCTATCATTGCAATACCGTTTACGCTCACTTTTATCATTAGTTACCTTGCTGTTTTTATAATTTCAGATTACAAATACCTTTATCTACCATCCATATACCACTTGTATCACCATCTCTTCGCCGAACTAGTGCACCTATACAATTTACCATTGTATTGGGTGTGTTGGGGACACAAGAGACTCTTTGTTATTTGGTTGCAGGGTTGCTTGAGAGAGACCATCTTCATCCTACGCCTCCTACGGATTGATAAACCTTAGGTCATCCACTTGAGGGAAATTTGCTACTGTCCTACAAACCTCTGCACTTGGAGGCCCAACAATGTCTACAAGAAGAAGGTTGTGTAGTAGACATCAGCTACATGTTTCTAGATTGTAATCAACTGCCCATGTTAATCATGCCAGATCGACGATGGCATGTTGGTGCATTTTACAAATCCTGCAAACCAAATGGGCGTGTAGCAGTGTTCAAAACTGCATGTAGGCACTAACACTTTCTCTTCTTTTGAGGATAATAATAGGCCCAAAGGTGGATAATGTTTATAACGACAATCACATCGAATGCCTGGATCTACATCTCCCAAATATTACTTTTAACTCCTACCAAGGGACCTTACCAGAGATTACACTCGCCAGGTTCTTTCTTGCCAGAGCAAAGGTGCTAAAGGTACTGAGGTTGAACATGCATTTAATCAGGAAAGATCAATGGTATGATTATCAGAGTCGGCAGGTACTGCGGAATGGAAGTGCCTCCAAAAATGCCAAACTTCATATGGGAAGAGCATATGGCAAAGCAATTGGAAGTTATTATGTAAAACCCATACATGACTTATCAGCGATTGATCCCTTTTCAGAAATGACGCATCTTGCAATGTTTGAATTTGGGCATTGTAATCTTTGAATTTGAACCTTGCAATATTTATGGTATTTGTTATATTGAACCATTTCTGTTCTCTTGTCTCAATGCAAACAGTTCATCCGAGTGAACCGCATGTCGTACATTGCACACACCTTGATCTGGATGACCGGTTCTTTTGTGTTGTGTAATCACAAACAGTTCATCCGAGTGAACTGTATGTTGTACATCGCACACACCTTGATCTGGCTGACCGTTTCTTTTGTGTTGCCTAATCACAAACAGTTCATCAGAGTGAACTGTATGCTATACATCACACACACCTTCATCTGGCTGCCCATTTCTTTTATTCCTCCTCATTGAAAACGGTTAATTGAACTGAACCGTATGCCCTGAATCGCACACGCAACTAAAATCTAAAACTTTTTTGATGCATCCGTCATCGCAAACATTTTTGCGCCTTTTTGACGGTTTTTTACACCACCGTTTGCGATTATTGCATCGCACACAGTTTTGTCGAAGGGTCTCTGATCGTGGTGTCGCGTTAGCAGCATCCTACAGTAGTGAAGGATCTTCGAATGATATAATTTTCAAATTATATAAAATCTTATCAATAGTCAAAGGCATCCTCGAAGAATACATTAGGCCCTATATAAAATCTTATCAATAGTCAAAACCAAGTGTTACTACTACACCAAACAAGTTCAAAACGAGAAACTAGACCCACTCACGGCACGACACGCCTGTCTCGTTTGGTCCGTCTGTCGAAGCGCTTCCTCTTCTTGGCATAACAATAGAGTACAGTATTTTTTAGAATGCTCATGGCATGTCACTAACATGTGATGAGTTAACCGACCTCAATAGACGGCAAAACGCTAGCCCGCCGCACTATGAGAGAGACGAGGAGCGAGAAGCGATACTGGCTGCTGGATTACTAGAGCTAGGTGTCGCACAGAGGCCAAGAAATATGGTGATAGCGTGGGTTAGCCATGTAGTATGATGTAACTACACTGTGCTGCCGTGTTTCATACTCTTCCGGTCTACTGTGGAGATGATTGGTTGATTTTATATCGCTGAATAATATAAAATATTATGAGTGCAGACGCTCCACCACAAGGTTCCTTGCTCCTTATCGGTCGTCGGGAATCTATGTTCTTCCACTCTTTTTTGACATGAGTTTTGTTCATCCTTTTGCCAAACGCGGCAACTCGCAGAATGACGAGAAGCTTGCTTACTACACCTTCTCCCTCACCAACGCATGCGTGGTGGCTCACAACACGAGGAGAAACTCTTGCTTACAAGCGGTGGGTGTGCAGAAGTTCATTTGGTGTCAGATTGCCAGTAGTTCATTCGACTTCCGGAAGAGGCGAAGAGCCAAGCGCAAGGTCACCTACTAAGGCTGGTCATAGTGGGAGTAACATAGGTTGTAACATAGCGCAGTCCAAGACAAGTTAGCTTATGTGGCATGCATTTAATGAGGAGAGATGTGTTTAGAGTAACATAATATGTTACTGTAACATAACGCCTTCCAAGAGAGGATGAGTCTACAAGGTAATAAATGAAGCCAACTAGTATGACACTACTATTATGTAACTTTGCATTATGGAGGTAGTAACTTAGACTAGTGTCATATGCATGACACCAGTATAAGTTACTCCCCACTATGACCAGCCTAAGAGCATGGTTAATAGTATAGCCAGCCGATGGCTATAAGAAACTGCCATGTTGATACGTCCATTTTGCATCATGCTTTTGTATCGATATTTATGGCATTATGGGTTGTTATTACACATTATGTCACAATACTTATGCATATTCTCTCTTATTTTACAAGGTTTACATGAAGAGGGAGAATGCCGGCAGCTGGGATCCAGGGCTGGAAAAGGAGAAAATATTAGAGACCTATTCTACACAGCACCAAAAGTCCTGAAACTTCACGGGAGCATGTTTCAGAATATATAAAAAATATTGAGCGCAAGAAGTACCAGAGGGGGGCCACCCATCAGCCACGAGGGTGGGGGCGTGCCCTACCCCCCAGGGCGCGCCCCCCTGCCTCGTGGCCCCCTGGTGGCCCTCCGGTGCCCATCTTCTGCTCTATGGAGTCTTTCGTCAAGGAAAAAATCATAAGCAAGCTTCCGGGACGAGACTCCGCCGCCACGAGGCGGAACCTTGGCGGAACCAATCTAGGGCTCTGGCGGAGCTGTTCTGCCGGGGAAACTTCCCTCTGGGAGGGGGAAATCATCACCATCGTCATCACCAACGGTCCTCTCATCGGGAGGGGGTCAATCTCAACCAACATCTTCACCAACACCATCTCCTCTCAAACCTTAGTTCATCTCTTGTATCCAATCTTTGTATCCAAACCTCAAATTGGTACCCGTGGGTTGCAAGTAGTGTTGATTACTCCTTGTAGTTGATGCTAGTTGGTTTACTTGGTGGAAGATCATATGTTCAGACCCATTATGCATATTAATACCCCTCTGATTATGAACATGAATATGCTTTGTGAGTAGCTACGTTTGTTCCTGAGGACATGGGAGAAGTCTTGCTATTAGTAGTCATGTGAATTTCGTATTCGTTTGATATTTTGATGAGATGTATGTTATCATCCCTCTAGTGGTGTCATGTGAACGTCGACTACATGAAACTTCACCATTGTTTGGCTCTAGAGGGAGGCATTGGGAAGTAATAAGTAGATGATGGGTTGCTAGAGTGACAGAAGCTTAAACCCTAGTTTATGCGTTGCTTCGTAAGGGGCTGATTTGGATCCATATGTTCCATGCTATGGTTAGGTTTACCTTAATACTTCTGTTGTAGTTGCAGATGCTTGCAATAGGGGTTAATCATAAGTGGGATTCTTGTCCAAGTAAGGATAGTACCCAAGCATCGGTCCACCCACATATCACATCATCAAAGTACCGAACGCGAATCATATGATCGTGATGAAAACTAGATTGATGATAATTCCCATGTGTCCTCGGGAGCGCTTTACATCATATAAGAGTTTATCCTGGCTTGTCCTTTTCTACAAAAAGGATTGGGCCATCTTGCTGCACCTTATTTACTTTTATTACTTGCTACTCGTTACAAATTACCTTATCACAAAACTATCTGTTACTGATAATTTCAGTGCTTGCAGAGAATACCTTACTGAAAACTGCTTATCATTTCCTTCTGCTCCTCGTTGGGTTCGACACTCTTACTTATCGAAAAGGCCATGATAGATCCCCTATACTTGTGGGTCATCAAGACACTTTTCTGGTGCCATTGTCGGGGAGTGAAGCGCCTTTGGTAGGTGGAATTTGGTAAGGAAAATTTTATATAGTGTGCTGAAATTTACTGTCACTTCTTACTGTGGAAAGTAATCCTTTGAGGGGCTTGTTCGGGGTATCTTCACCCCGACCGGTAGAGCAAATAGTTGCTCCTCAACTAACTCAACCTACTGAAAATGAAAATGTTTACTTTGAAATTCCTTCGGGTATGATAGAGAAACTGCTATCTAATCCTTTTGAGGGAGATGGAACATTCTCCCGACTTACACTTAATCTACGTGGATTAATTTTGTGGATTATTTAAGCTTGCAGGTATGCCCGATGATGTTATCAAGAAGAAGGTCTTCCTTTTATATTTTAAGGGAGATGCATTGACATGGTATAGGCTATGTGATGATATGGGATCATGGGACTACAAATGGTTGAAATTGGAATTCCATCAGAAGTTTTATCCTATGCATCTTGTTCATCATGATCGTAATTATATATATAATTTTTGGCCTCGCGAAGGAGAGAGCATCGCTCAAGCTTGGGGGAGGCTTAAGTCAATGTTATATTCATGCCCCAATCATGATCTCTCAAGAGAAATGATTATTCCAATTTTTTATGCTCGGCTTTCTGACAACAATCGCTCCATGCTCGATACTTCTTGTACTAGTTCCTTTATGATGAAGACTATTGAATACAAATGGTCTGAAGACTGGGATCTCGACGAAGGTAAGGAGTCAGGTATAACACCTAAGTTTGATTGTGTTAAATCTTTTATAGATATCGATGTTTTTCATGAATTTAGCACTAAATATGGACTTGACTCTGAGATAGTAGCTTCTTTCTGTGAATCTTTTGCTACTCATGTTGATCTCCCTAAGGAGAAGTGGTTTAAATATAATCCTCCCATTGAAGTAAAAGTAGTTGCACCTATTAAAGTTGAAGAAAATACTATCACTTATAATGATCCTATTGTTCCTACTACTTATGTTGAGAAACCACATTTCCCTATTAGAATAAAGAATCGTGCTAAAGCTTCAACTGTGGTCAACAAAAGTAATATTAAGACACCTAAACCACCTGAGCAAGTTAAAGTTGAACCTAATGTTGCTATGGTTAAAGATCTCTTGGCCGATAATATTGATGGGTAGGTTATTTACTTCTGTGATGAGACTGCTAGAATTGCTAAACCTGGTGCTAAAGATAAACATAGACCTGTCGTAGGCATGCCTGTTATTTCTGTTAAAATAGGAGATCATTGTTATCATGGCTTGTGCGATATGGGTGCTAGTGCTAGTGCAACACCTATTTCCTTATACAAAGAAACTATGCATGATATTGCACCAGCTGAGATAGAAGGTAGTGATGTTACCATTAAGCTTGCTAATAGAGATACTATTTCACCAATTGGGATTGTTAGAGACGTTGAAGTCTTGTGTGGGAAGGCTAAATATCCTGCTGATTTTCTGGTTCTTGTTTCCCCTCAAGATAGCTTTTGTCCCATTATATTTGGTAGACCCTTCTTGAATACTATTAATGCTAAGATAGACTGCAATAAGGATATTGTTTCTGTTGGTTTAGGGGATATGTCTCATGCGTTTAATTTTTGTAAATTTCATAGACAACCCCATGATAAAGAATTGCCTAGTAAAGATGAAATTATTGGTATTGCTTCTATTGTCGTGCCTCCTACTGATCCATTACGGCATATTAGGAATCAAAGTTCGCTACCGGTGATAATAAAGCGCAACATGACCGCGGATTACATACACTGGGCATCAAAGGTCGCCACTAGTGCATATAAATGCGTCGACAAAAGAATATACAAAACTGAGAGAACTTCAGAAAGCACTAGACTTGGCAAGCTCGGGCCCCGCAAGCAGCCGAACAAGCTGATGAGACCTCAGTTGTGTCAACGATAGATGATTCATCCCTAGCTGTATGGCATCATAGTGTGCAAGGCAGTCCCCTGACATCTTCATTACATCTTTGACTTCAAGTCGGAGCTGAGATGAACCAAGCCTTTCCGCTTTAAGTTGAGACTGAAGAAGTCGAACTGATTGAGGCAGCAACTGCACAGAGTGAGGGAGTCCTGGATTAGGGGGTGTCCGGACAGCTGGACTATATCCTTTGGCCGGACTGTTGGACTATGAAGATACAAGACTGAAGACTTCATCCCGTGTCCGGATGGGACTTTCCTTGGCTTGGAAGGCAATCTTGGCAATACGGATATGTAGATCTCCTCCCATGCAACCGACTCTGTGTAACCCTAGCCCCCTCCGCTGTCTATATAAACCGGAGGGTTTAGTCCGTAGGACAATATACAATCATACCATAGGCTAGCTTCTAGGGTTTAGCCTCTACGATCTCGTGGTAGATCAACTCTTGTAATACTCATATCATCAAGATCAATCAAGCAGGACGTAGGGTTTTACCTCCATCGAGAGGGCCCGAACCTGGGTAAACATCGTGTCCCCTGCCTCCTGTTACCATCCGCCTTAGACGCACAGTTCGGGACCCCCTACCTGAGATCCACCGGTTTTGACACCAACATTGGTGCTTTCATTGAGAGTTCCACTGTGCCGTCAACATAAGGCTCGATGGCCCCTTCGATAATCGATAACGATGCGGTCCAGGGTGAGGTTTTCCTCCCCGGACAGATCTTCGTATTCGGCGGCTTTGCACTGCGGGCCAGTTCGCTTGGCCATTTGGAGCATATCGAGAGCTACGCCCCTGCCCATCAGGTCAGGTTCGGAAACTTAAACTACACCGCCGATACCCACGGAGACTTGTTCTTCGACGGATTCGAGCCCATGTCAGGTGCGCCGCACCATCACGATGAGCATGACGTAACTCTGCCGTCAGATGGTGTTCGGGAGATCGCATCTACAACTACTCCGGCCTTCAATCCAGAGCAAATTGCGCCATCCGAGGACGGAGGGATAGACCCTGCCACGGAGGCTGCACTCTCAGTGGCGATGGAGCCAGATACAGACTTCACCCCTTACGAGAGCCGTGTCGCCGAACCACTGGATTCGTCTCCGGCCACGGACTCCGAGCCGCCTGCATCCGTGCCTATCGAATCCGACTGGGCGCCGATCATGGAGTTCACCTCCGCAGATATCTTTTAGCACTCGCCTTTCGGAGATTTGCTAAATTCATTAAGGTCTCTCTCCTTGTCAGGAGAACCTTGGCCGAACTATGTCCGGCTAGAATGGGATGCGGACGACGAAGAAATTCGCTGCCCACCCACCATCCACTTAGTAGCCACTATCGACGATTTAACCGACATGCTCGACTTCGACTCTGAAGACATCGACGGTATGGACGACGATGCGGGCGACGAACAGGAACCACCGCCCACAGGGCGCTGGACCGCCACCTCATCATATGATATATACATGGTGGACACCCCCAAAGAAGGCAATGGCGACGAGACAACGAAGGATGTCCCCTCCAAGAAGCATCCCAAGCGTCGACATCAGCGGCGCCGCTCTAAGTCCCGCCACAGCAAAAGTAGAGATACCGGCACAAGAGACAATAACACTCCGGATTGTGCCGAAGACAACCATAATCCCCTCCAGCATGATGTAGAGCGGGAGGGTGAACAAGCTAGCCCTCCAGAGCAGGCAACAGATGAAGAATCGGAGGAGGACAATTACATGCCTCTCTCCAAAGACGAGGTGAGCCTCGGCGACGAAGAATTTATCGTGCCTGAGGATCCCGTCGAGTAGGAGCGCTTCAAGCGCCAGCTTATGGCCACAGCAAATAGCCTGAAGAAAAAGCAACAACAGCTTCAAGCTGATCAAGACTTGCTAGCAGATAGATGGACCGAAGTCCTTGTGGCCGAGGAATACGAACTCAAGCGCCCCTCCAAGAGTTACCCAAAGCGCAGGTTGCTACCTCACCTCTAGGAGGAAGCATTAAAACCTTCATCACCAGTGTATGATGCGGCTGACCGGCCACCGCGTGGCCGAGCCAGAGAGGCATTTCAGCCTGAAGTTCAGCCTGCACCCCACCGCCACTCAATCAAAAATACCAAGGCCCGGGGCAACACACGGGACCTGTGAGACATATTGGACAACAGGGCAAAACATGCAAGGTCAATATACGGGTCACGGGGACGCGTGCCAACACGGGATGATGACCATCGCACCGAATACACTAAAAGTAAATCCGGCCGGGCCGAGTACAGCAGACAAGACTCATATGAACTGCGTTGTGATATAGCCCGGCACAGAGGCGCCGCACACCCCTTATGCTTCACTGGTGAAGTTATGTATCACGAATTCCCGGAGGGTTTTAAACCCGTAAATATCAAATCGTATGATGGTACAACAGATCCTGCTGTATGGATTGAGGATTTCCTCCTTCACATCCACATGGCTCACGGTGATGATCTACATGCCATCAAGTACCTCCCACTAAAACTCAAAGGACTAGCTCGACATTGGCTGAATAGCTTGCCAGCAGACTCCGTCGGCAGTTGGGAGGATTTGGAAGACGCATTCCTTGACAACTTCCAGGGCACTTATGTGCGACCATCGGACGCTGATGACTTGAGCCATATAACTCAGCAGCCAGGGGAATCGGCCAGGTAATTTTGGACACGGTTCCTAACTAAGAAAAACCAAATTGTCGACTGTACGGATGCAGAGGCCTTAGAGGCATTCAAGCATAACATCCGTGACAAGTGGCTTGCCCGGCACCTCGGCCAGGAGAAGCCAAAGTCTATGGCAGCCCTCACGACACTCATGACCCGCTTTTGCGTGGGCGAGGATAGTTGGCTGGCTCGCAGCAACAACACATCAAGGAATCCGAGCACTTCGGATACCAAAGATGCCAACGGCAGACCACATCGTAACAGACAAAAGTGCCGCAACAACGGCGATAACACCGATGATACGACAATCAATGCCGGATTCAGAGGCTCTGGATCCGGTCAGCGGAAAAAGCCATTCAAAAGAAGTACTCCGGGCCCGTCCAGTTTGGATCGCATACTGGATTGCTCGTGTCAAATCCATGGCACCCCCGATAAGCCAGCCAATCACACCAACAGACAATGTTGGGTGTTCAAGCAGGCCGGCAAGTTAAATGCCGAAAACGGGGACAAGGGGCTACATAGTGATGACGAGGAGGAGCCCCGGCTGCCGAACATGGGAGGACAGAAGAGGTTCCTCCCACAAGTGAAGACGGTGAACATGATATACGCAACCCACATTCCCAAGAGGGAACTGAGGCGTGCACTAAGGGAAGTCTATGCGATGGAGCCCATCACCCCAAACTTCAACCCATGGTCCGCTTGTCCGATCACCTTTGATCGCCGGGACCACCCCACTAGTATCGGTCATGGCGGATCTGCCGCACTGGTCCTAGACCCCATCATCGACGGATTTCACCTCACTCGAGTCCTTATGGACGGCGGTAGCAGCCTGAACCTGCTCTATCAGGATACAGTGTGCAAAATGGGTATAGATCCCTCGAGGATCAAACCCACCAAAACCGCCTTTAAGGGCGTCATCCCAGGTGTAGAGGCCCATTGCATGGGCTCAATCACACTGGAAGTGGTCTTCAGATCTCCGGAAAACATCCGAAGCGAGGAGTTAATCTTCGATATCGTCCCGTTCCGCAACGGCTATCATGCACTGCTCGGGCGAACCGCATTTGCAAAATTCAATGCGGTACCGCATTATGCATACCTCAAGCTCAAGATGCCAGGACCTAGGGGGGTCATAATAGTAAATGGAAACAAAGAACGCTCGCTCCGCACGGAAGAGCACACTACAACCCTCGCAGGAGAAGCATAAAACAGTCTTTTAAGGCAAACCACCAATTCGGCGATACAGCCCCCGGACACCGTCAAGTGAGTCCCGAGTAAACTGCAACAGGATCGCTGGCACGTTCAGAGCTCGCCTAGCAATTCGGCCCCTGTCCCAGTCCCAGTCAAGCGACAAAATCTGTGCCGCACGTACATAATTACGAACTGAAAATACCATGGGCATAGGCGGGGGCACGATCAGGACACGTCCTGCAATGCGGCTTAACCGCCCTAGGGGTTGTATACCTTTATCATTTTTTCTCTTTCAGGACCTAACTCTTTGGAAGCCCTTTCCGGCAGTACGATTGCCGGACACATTATGAGAAGGAACATCCAAGGAGGCAAGAAGCTAAGATGTACACGGGAACCCCCAGGTGGTCTCTAATAATAACCGATATACCCGCTTTCTACTATTCATACGCGGCTTGCCCTTGGATAGGACATGTCAAATAGTCCTATTTTCTGCTTATTGCACTACTTGTATCAGTATGCTTCAACGTATTATTTAAACAACAATGCATAGCATTAGTCTATTATTGCATTATTCATCCCTTTTTTTCTTATATGTTCATTTACGACAACTTGCACCCATACATTCTGGTATGGTCAGTACGCCAGGGGCTTTCGTTTACCCCATAATACGGTGTGAGAAGTCCGAACACTTTCGACAGTGCGGCACCCTGAACTTATAGCATTATATGCATCAGCTCTGAATCATGTCTTGGGTCAATAGTTCGGTTTGCCCGGCTCCCATGCTTTGGTACCTTACGTTCCGCTATATCGGCTAAGGTAGCGCTGGGAGAACTACTGCGATTGTGTCCCGGTTGTTCCGGACGAGCACCTCAGTAGAGAAAGCCGAAAACTAACTGTCATGATAGCGCGAGAGCTGGTCGCTGTTCGAGAGGGCTCAAGTCCTTAAAGACTTTCTCTGCTTCGGGCGAGGAGTCGGCCTTGCCCGACTTAGGCGTGTATAGCGCCCCAAATTCGGCCTTCCGAATACTAGGGGCGTCGCAAAAATTTAAAATTGTAGACTTCTATGGCTAAGTGAGAGTGATAAAGCCTTATAGTCCGATTGCCTGGTTCGTTGTGCTGAACACCTCCCTCGAAGGACCCAAAATTGGGGTAAAGAGTGATCAGGTTTATCCCGAACACCCCAGTACTAGTTACATGGGGGCAGAAGCCAATGACTGGCCAACTCTCAGATTTTATAAACGGTTGCATATAAGGTAATATTTTAAATTAAAACAGCGTTGCATAGCGCAAATGAACTCGTTTCACATTACAGGATCACATGAGCATGTTCATTCAAAAATTACATCTCTGGCACAATCATCCGCCACAAGGCGGGAACCCTTCAGGACACTCTCATAATACATTTCGGGGCAGCGATGCTCCTTGCCCTCCGGCGGCCCCTCCTTCACCAGCTTCACGGCGTCCAGCTTCGCCCAGTGCACCTTCGCCCGAGCAAAAGCCCGGCGCGCACCCTCGATGCAGACGGACCGCTATATGACTTCAAGCCGTGGGCAGGCATCCACAAGCCGCCTCACCAGACCGAAGTAGCTGCCGGGCAGGGGCTCGCCAGGCCATATCCGGACTATAAGACCCTTCATGGCCTGTTCGGCCGCCTTGTGAAGCTCGACCAATTGCTTCAGCTGGTCGCTCAAGGGCATTGGGTGTTTGGTCCTAGTATACTGAGACCAGAACAACTTTTCTGTCGAGCTCCCCTCCTCAGCTCGGTAAAACTCCACGGCATCCAGTGCACTACGAGGAAGATCTGCGAATGCTCCTGGAGAGCTCTGAACTCGGGTAAGTAAAAGGAAAGTTTCCTTCACATGCTAGCTTTGCATAATGAATGCCTTACCCGCTGCTATCTTCTTCACCGCATCCATCTCCTAGAGGGCCTTGTGGGCTTCAGCTTAGGCACTCCGTGCGCTCTCAAGCACCATCGCAAGCTCGGACTCTCGCGTCTTAGAGTCAAGATCCAATGACTCATATTTTTTGGCGAGAGCCTCGAGCTCTTGTTGCACCTCGCTTACCCAGGCTTCTTGCTTTTCCCGCTCAAGGCTCTCCTTGGCCGCTTTGTATTCGGCATCGGACAACGCCTTCTTCAGGGTCACCACCTCGGTCGTGGCCCCTGGCAAATTCATGATGATCCCATTACTTTACAACCGAACTTCTTTTTAAAGCATAGACAAGGTATTGCTTACCTTTGCTCTCCTTGAGCTGCCTCTTGGTAAGGCCGAGCTCGTCCTCAGACTGCTCCAGGTCCTGCTTCAGTGCAGAGACCTCCATAGTACATGCGGCAGCGGCCAGCAGTGAAGCCTGCACATACACATAGACATATTCTGATTAGACTCCTGGGTCATCATTTGATCCTCTATTTGGCCTTTCTTCGCGAACGCCGAACAGAGCATCCGGGGCTACTGTCTATGCAGTAATATTTTCTTATATTTTGATTTCTTACCTCAAAGCCTATTAGGAGGCTAGCACAAGCTTCGGTCAGTCCGTTTTTGGCGGACTGAACTTTCTCGATCACCGCACTCATGATAGTGTGGTGCTCTTCGTCGATGGAAGCACCGCGAAGCGCTTCCAGCAAGTTGTCCGGTGCCTCTGGATGGACAAAGGACACCAGCACGGGTGGCTAGCCCCCCTTAACAGGGGATCGCCTGCCAGAGTCCGGAGCCACCGAAGGTTCCGGCGCAGTATTCGGCTGGGGGCTGAACTTGGAACCCGTGGGAGTCTTGCTCCCTTTGCGCCTAGGGTCCGGAAGGTCGCCTTGAGGCGCCCCCAGGACTACCTCCCCTCGGCTCGGTGCCTTTCGGGACAACACCTCGATGTTGTCCGTAGGGCAAGGGGTGGAGACGGTCGGAAGTGAATCACTATTCATATTCGACAAGTCCAATGAACCGTCCGACGAATCTACGTCGAGATGAGCTCGGGACGGATTGCATAATCATATGCGGCATAAAGATAAATGGTGCAATAAAACATACCATGAATTACTATGGTGTCCGGATACTTACGACTTCGCCAGGGGCTTCTCCCTAGGTAACCATTCGTCGCCGCCATAGGCGACCGTCGTGGAGCAGTCTGGAAGGAGGGTCCTTCCCTTCTTGGACTCTTTGGCCTCCCCGGTTGGGTCGGCCTTCCTTTTCTTGTCTCCCCCGGCTAGGGGGGAGAAATTTCCTCCTCCTCCTCGTTTTCGTGGGAGGAGTGCGCGTCGGAGTCATCAGACGATGAGTCCAATACAACCTTGCGCCGGAGACCCTTTCGGGTCCCCGTGGCCTTCTTCTTGTTCTGCTTCACCGGCACCTCGTAAGGTGCCGGAGCCAGCATCTCCATTAGGAGAGCATCTGCAGGATCTTTAGGCAGGGGGGCTGGGAAATCGAGCTGCTCCGCTGTCTTTATCCAGTCTTGTTAATGACATGGAAGCTTAGATCTCACAAATGATTTAACTGGGGCAAATAAATACCCTGTGAGATATAAAAACTTACCGGATTGGCATGGCGCTTTGCCCTGAGTCCTCGGTCCTCGGTGAGGGAAGCAGGTACCTCGGCGACCTTGAACAGCACCCTCCAGACGTCCTTGTGCGTCATGTCATAGAGCTCTCGCAGCGGCTGGTGCTTGGCCGGGTCGAACTCCCACAAATTGAATGCCCGTCGTTGACACGGGAGAATCCGGCGGAAGAGCATGACCTGGACCACGTTGACAAGCTTGATTTTCTTGCTCATCATGTTCCTGATGCAGGTCTGGAGTCCGATCAGCTCTACCGGGGAACCCCAGGACAGGCCCTTCTCTTTCTAGTAAGTGAGCCGTGTGGGGATTCCGGATCGGAATTTGGGGGCCGCCACCCAGTTGGTGTCGCGCGGCTCGGTGATGTAGAACCACCCCGATTGCCACCCCTTTATGGTCTCCACATAGGAGCCTTCGAGCCAGGTGACGTTAGGCATTTTGCCCACCATGGCTCCTCCACACTCTGCTTGCTGGCCAACCACCACCTTCGGTTTAACATTGAAGGTTTTCAGCCACAGGACAAAATGGGGCCTGATGCGGAGGAAGGCCTCGCACACAATGATGAACGCCGAGATGTTGAGGATGAAATTGGGGGCCAGATCATGAAAATCCAGCCCGTAGTAGAACATGAGCCCGCAAACAAATGGGTGGAGGGGAAATCCCAGTCCACGGACGAAGTGGGTAAGAAAAACTACCCTCTCATGGGGTTCGGGCGTAGGGATGATCTGCCCTACATCTGGCAGCCGGTGCGTGATATCCGCGGCCAGATATCCGGCTTCCCGTAACTTTGTGGTGTTCTCCTCTATGACAGAGGAGACCATCCACTTGCCTCCCGCTCCAGACATGCTTGGAGTGGTTTGAGAAGAAGGACGCGAACTTGGGTGCTGGAGCTCGAGTGTGTGATAATGGGTAAGAAAAGAGGAAGAAGGCGTGGGTAAAAAGGGTGAATCCTTGTCAATTTATAAGGGCGGAAGAGGCGATGCGCCTCCCCACTTGCCTAGTAAAATCGCTTATTCCCCAAGCGCTATAATTGATGGCGCGGTTGGGTTACCCATGTCCGTATTGATGAGAATCCCGTAATAAGGGGGACACGATCTCTGCTTTGACAAGACGTGTCAAGAAAACCGCCTCGCGATATGTGCGGTGCTGGTTGAGAAAAACAGTTCGAATAATGACCGGGCCATGACGTGAGGTCATGCTGTCAAAACATGTTAGCATATTAGATTTGTGGAAATATTATTCTCTCTACGGTGGTATGCGGAAACTTATTTTGCAGAGCCGGACACTATCCTTGTGTTCAAAATCTTCCATGGAGTATTCGGAGGAGGAACCCGCCTTGCAATGCCGAAGACGAAACTGCGTGCCGGACTCATCGTCATTGAAGCCTGGTTCACGGGCTACTGAGGGAGTCCTGGATCAGGGGGTCTCCGGACAGCCGGACTATATCCTTTGACCGGACTGTTGGACTATGAAGATACAAGATTGAATACTTCGTCCCGTGTCCGGATGGGACTTTCCTTGGCGTGGAAGGCAAGCTTGGCAATGCGGATATGTAGATCTCCTCCCTTGTAAGCGACTCTGTGTAACCCTAGCCCCCTCCGTGTCTATATAAACCGGAGGGTTTAGTCCGTAGGACAATATACAATCATACCATAGGCTAGCTTCTAGGGTTTAGCCTCTACGATCTCGTGGTAGATCAACTCTTGTAATACTCATATCATCAAGATCAATCAAGCAGGACGTAGGGTTTTACCTCCATCGAGAGGGCCCGAACCTGGGTAAACATCGTGTCCCCTGCCTCCTGTTACCATCCGCCTTAGACTCACAGTTCGGGACCCCCTACCCGAGATCCGCCGGTTTTGACACCGACACAGAGGTTGTCTCAGACCTGCTGGTGAGTAGCTTCAACTCAATGTCTTCATCAAGACAGGACCTTGGGGTCATCTCGCTGTCCTCAAGATGGTTTGGCTCACTATCTTTCCTAAAGTTCTACCTGGCATAAGAGATACGACTCTGAAAGAGAAACAAGGAGACACATAACAGGTTTCACAATTATATAAGCAAATAAATGGATCTGTTCTGCATAAGGAACATGTTTTTACAACTACAATTTAAAACTGGTAGTTGTTGCAAACATCCAATCAGATGTAAACAGCAGTGGAGGAAATGATGCCTATCCAAATCTATACTAGAACAAAGTTTGAAGGCTTGAGAAGGATGAACTTACATTACATGTTAACACGGGCTGGACAAAGCCCTTCTCCATGTTGATGGAAAGATAATTCAATAAATTCCCCAAAGAAAATTCTTTATAAGCGTTGCCATTATTCTACATTTTGCAAAGAGTAAATATAGACCAAATAATATTGGAAAAAATAGAGGATAATGAAGCTCAGGTGCAGACTAATGATACATAATCAAATAGCAATTAATTAAGTACAGCGTTACAAGGCAAAAGGTACTGACAAGAGGAATACAGACATCAACGTGTGCAGTGGCATTGGCTTTATTCAACATTTTGGTAAGAGCAAATGTAGATATGATAATTTGGAGAAAGTGGAGGGCAGGGAAGATAAGATGCAGACAATCAACTATCTCGTGATGCATGTACAGTAATACCACCACCGTCTGTTATTAGTTGTCGCTCAAATGGATGTATCTAGCACTATTAAGTTCTAAATACATCCAATTGATCAACAATTAATTCGATACAGAGGGAGTACATGACAACAGGTACTTACATGAGCAATCCAAAACTTCATAACCATTGTGTTAATTATACATTTATCTAAGAGTAAATATAGATCTTATAATTTCAAGAAAAGGAAGGATAAAGAAGCGAACATTTACAGTGATGCTACATAATCAAACAGCAATGAGTGTAAGCATGCTGACAAAGGGTAAGAGGTACTGACAAGAGCAATGCAAAGCCCAGTATCGTCGTGAGATCCTATGATCCTTTGAGCAAGGAGATTCATCTAAAATTAGTTTTCACACAAGAGAGAAGTTAAGGCACATGCAGAAATTTAGGAGTTCAAATTTTGAATTGATATCATAGACAGTACCTGACGCTGGGCTGTCAGCGGTTCTAATAGGGGTTTGGCCACTGGAGTAGGGGAAAAGTCTGTTACAGTTGGGCCTGTTTTTTCTGTGGCTGCTGATCTATCTGATTTAACCGGTACCACTACCTTTTCCAAATACCTAGTTTGTACTCCTTGAGGATCTGCAATCACCCTCTTCCTTTTGGACATCTATTACGAAAGAACAACATTTGACTAGAAAAACATAGTATGACGACACATGGAATAGGTACAGAAAATGGATAGGTATGGCATATACTCATATATGATGCTTAAACTAAGCAGATGGTGTAACAAAGTAGAAGTAAGGCAAGAGGTCAGATGCAAAATATGTGCGACCAATACAACCTTGCCAAGTTAGAGCATGCACCTTGATGGGTGTATAAGATAAGTCATCCTCCACCATGCCAAGTTTGTTAGCTAGTGGATCGTTCTACAATATTCCTCTCGTGTGCCCATTCTCATATTCATTTTGATAATGTTCAATACTTGACATGCATGAAAACATAAAAACAAGTGAGATTATATTTGTAATGCAGAAGTGATTCTAATCCAATACTTCCTCCCTGTAAACCCCTTTGTGCTATCTCTGCAATTCTTCTAAGAGGTGCCATGCATGCTGTAATTTGGTGTGTGCATTAATATAATGTGGCCTACTACTCAAAATATGAGAGCTCTAGAAGTGATGATACTTCGCAGATGACAGCTTCAACATATAGTAAAGAAGAACAAGTCGACCTGACCTGACAGATTCAAAATATACTAAGGGAGAATAAATCGACCTGACCAGTCGACCGCAAGAGAAGACGATCATCTTAAAGAAGAGCAGAAGAGCAAGCAGATTGAAGATATTACAAGTCTTTCTATACAATTTCGGTTGGCCACCCATGATGAACCAGAGCGCACAGAGAAATACAATTCCTTCCGGTCTGTCCATATGTGGCTCACATGCATTTCGAAACTAAAGTAGGAACATTTAGCTGAACAATTAAACATCTCTCAGTTTTACTAATATTAGCATAATATCATATTTGAATTTGTACAACTAAGCTTGTTTAGCTCGATGGGTGGAGCAGTGCTATTACGACACGAACCACGTAGGCTGATCGTGGTGATCATAAAATGAGGAAACCGTAAGCATGATGAGTATAGTGTTGACCGTGGCAGTGGGATGGCAGATCTGAAGCTGCAAACCGCGCAAAGGGTAGTTAGCAACCGATATTTGCTTTGAAATAACAACTAAGATTTGGTATGAACAAGAAAGTACAGTCAACAAGTGACATAGAAATGCAATTCTGCTGTCTCTCTATATGTCACGACATGCATTTGGAAACTCAAGTGGGACCTTTAGCTAACCAATTAAATGTGTCTCTTAACTAATATCAGTATCATATCACAATCATATTTGAACAACTAAGCTTTGAAATTTCAAGTGTTGTGTTGTTTAGCTTGAAGGGTGGAGTAATGCTAGTATGACAGAAAGCACCTACGCAGATCATAATAGAGTAGATAAAAGGGGAAAACCCTAAGCATCAAGAGTAAAATCAGGAAAGTGGAACTAGCTGCACCAGTGGGTGGCGCACATGCTTTTTGAAACGAATATAGGAACATTAGGTGACCAATTAAACATTCTCTATTTTAGTAATATGAGCATCATATCAGATTTGTATTTCAACACGTAAACTTTGGAATTATGAGTGGCATGTTGTTTCGCTTGATGTGTTGAGGTCTTGAGGAGTAGTGCTAGCACGACACGAAGCAGGGAAGCACCTACGATGATGGTAGTGAATATAAAGGGGGGGAAACCATAAGCTTTACGAGTATAGTGACCGTGACATGGCGGATCTGAAGGTGCAAACCGGACAAAGGTACTTCGCAACCAATGTTTGCATTCAACTAGCCACTACGATTTGGTACGGACAAGAAAAGTACAGTAAACAATTTAAGATCTATTTTCCAGGTGAGATCAATAACTTAAGCACATATGGAAGAGTACCAGCTCTCTTGCGACGCTGTGTAGGCCCCTGCTGATACGTTGAGGGTGCTGCGGGTGTGATGGCTGTCGGCGGCGGGGAAGAAGACTTTAGATGGCAGACGGACGGGTTGGGGATAAATGTTGTTGCCGCGGACGAGGCGGTCGTAGGAGCGGCAACGGCAAAGTGGACGGCGGCACTGATGAAGCAAGACGACGCGATGAAAGGATCATGGTCCGGCGCTGTGGATGAGAGATGTCCATCTCTTGTAGTGGACGACGGGGAAGGGGTAGCGGCTCCGGCAAGGTGGAGGATGGGGTGGCGGATAGAGGAGGCTGGCCGCAGTGGGGAGGTTGTCGTGGCGTCGATGGTGTATGAATGGGGAAATGGAGGGGGAGGGGGATCTCAAACTTTGGGACGCACTTGTCTGAAATGTGGGAAAGTTACGAACTTATCCCCCGTTTAAAATTTCAGACATCACATCGGTTGGGGATAGGACGGTAATCTCGCATCTTCCAAATATTTGCCGGTAACGATTTCGGGTGAGGAGAGGGTGTTTTGCTGCCCATGGTTGGCGCCCACGGTGTATGAACGGGGCTGACAGGTAGGGCAGTTTTGTCACGTCTGAGGGAAGTTACACATCTGCCCCTATTTAAAATATTATCCTACAATGATTTCAGACGAGGAGAGTTTGTTTTGCCGCCCACCGTGGATGAATGGGGAAATGGAGGGAGAGACACATGTCTTTCGGACGAGCTTGAATCAAATGTGTTTTGCCACCCACGTTTGGCGCCCACCGTGTCTAAAAGGGCTCAGAGGCCGTCGTGTCATGTCTGATTGAAGTTACTAGTCTACCCCTATTGACAACAGGGTAAATCCGGTCGATAAGGATGTCAAGTGTCAGGGGTAGACAGTAATTTCCATCTCGCAAACACTTGCCTCGGGCAGCCCACAAATGATAGTGGGTGTTTAGACGCTTTGTTCAAAACTTGGGAGAATTATCATTCACGTTTGCCCTAGGCCCTAGCAACTAAATCCAAATCCAATTTTTATTCAATTACGAATATCCACAGATAATTCTATGTTTTGTTATTTATTTCTTCAAAACCACAACAAAGATTTATTCCACCTTTATATATGATTATGATTTAGAAATGTCGTGATCTTCGAATTCAGTAGGTTGGATACACTTTGAGTCAAACAGTTATTTCATCCAATACAATATGCTCACACGAAAAACAGTTCACCTTATGTCATTACAACACATGGACAACATAGGGAGTCTTACAACATAATCCATTCAGAGACATGACACAACATGCAAGTACAATAATCTAATGACAATTTCAACTGCTATCTAAAAAAAACTGGGATTACCCTGGGCTTCAGATAGCAGAAGCAGAAGGACCTCCTCCGTCTTCAAATGCAACATTCTTACTTCCTCCAATTCTTGGGTTGCTTGCATAATGCGTGCAGCTAATTGCATAATTTCCAGCTTCAAGATCGAGATTACCTCATTCATGGTAGCCACACCATCTCTTTCTGCCTCTAGTAGAGCCTCAAGAACTATAATATTTGTGCTTAGACTACTCTCCGGCGGTGTTGCCTCTGAACTGCTACCATCTGGTAACATGGATGGCGCACTGCTTCCACAAATAGATTCTGGGGTTGTACATTGTGTCCTAGTGTGAACGGCATCCTGAAAGGTTTCTGCTAGACATAAGTAAGAGATAGTTATCGCATGATCCAGGCAGTAAGCTTACATGGTAAACGACATACGAATTATTGCCGGGCATGGCAAGATATATTTAAATGGTTTGAAGCAGCATCAGCCGAAAAGAAATTAAAATGGTAAGATGAAACTAGGGATGTAAGTGGCAAATAAAGACATCCGCCAGTCCCATCTAGTTAGTTTTTGCTAGCTCCCTGGTTCATTTTCCTCAAAAAAACAAAAACTCTTTTCCACTATCATACCACTAGTGGACTTTAATCGGGATTAAACGGGACCCAGATGACATCCCTAGTTGAAAGGGAGTGTACCACCACTATATTTAAGTTGCCAAGGCATCTAAGCAGTTGAAATAATCTGAGAAAGCACTTAACAATGTGGCCTCATATAAACTACGAAGACAGTCTTGTGATAAAGTTCAGAGGAAAAGTTAAGGACTCAAAGGAACTAGGCATGCATTTCTTTACGATAGTACAACAGGCACTGCTGACATATTGGCCAACTCAGGTATAGCGTAACAAGTAACAAACAAGCATTCGTATCAAGCAATACATCAAAGCAGACAACTGGACTATTTGTTATTCTATAGGATTACAGGTTGAGGGCACAAGCCAAGAAAGCAGCCCACACGCATTACATTTCACATGTACTAAAACACACTGGCTTACCATATGTTGTTGTGAAGCCTCGTTGTTGTTGCAATGTTCTTTGAAGATATCGTCAGCATCCCGTGGTTGCAAATCTACTTGTTGTAGTTTATTCTGCACCCTCTATTTAGGTAAAATTAATTTTAATCGCATGCACTGGTTCGAGTTGATCATCAATGGTTCATATAAACTAATGAAAGAAGGGTGTGTGCATACACGACAATATATCTGCTTCCCTCTATTTTTATGCTTGTTCGAGGTGCCAGCCCCAAAAGAACAAATATTTTGCTTGATGGGGTTGGCAGCTCCATAATTAATAGAAGCATCAAATTAGTCATGCAACTTGGGAAGATCAAGAAAACACAAAAAAGTAATGAACAGAGGCTCGTAGCAGTAATGTAATATCTAGCATCAGAAAATGTAGGGTAAAACGAACAAAAACCAGCGGAACCACATGCTAGTTTGCAGATGTGTAATTAAGCATAGAGAACATGAAGCAGTCTGATGGAACCAACAGGTGGCATCAGAACAACACCATTATCATAAATATAGCATGCAAGAAGTAAAATAGTAGGCAGTGATATCTAGGAAGTACAGTAATACTTAGGACAAAACAAAAGCATATTAACTATATGTGCACTAGTATGTAATTTAGCACATGTAACATGTTCACTGCCAGAAGAGTATGGCCCTACAGGTGCAAGCAGAATAACGCGTCTCATGAAAAACAGAATGATGCCCTAAAGAAATTCAAAGGTGCGGTGCTTATGCTAAGAAAGTGAACATAGGCGCCGGCCGTTGGATAATAGTACGTGATTCTCGGCGGCGTATGGGTATCGTTGGCATACTTGATACCTAAGAATCGTCGATGGTGCTCGTGTTGCAGTTGAGTTTGGGCCGGCTGTCGCCGTCGCTGAAGCGGCTCCAGTGCTACGGTTGCGGCGCCTGTCGACATACAAGAATGCTCATCTGTGGTAAGTGAACAGTTGCACGATAAAGAGAAAAACCGAAGGAGTACAGATCAAAATAACCTGATGAGGCCGCAGCGTCAATAAAGCAGGGCTGGTGGAGTTGAATATTGTGTCCGTGGAGCGGGTCCGGTGCAGTGGACGAAGGCTTCGGCGGGCGCGTTGTACAGTGCTTTTGGTGAGGCGGATCTGTTGCGGCGGACGAGGGCTTGTATGAAGGGCCAGCGAAGGGACGGACGAGGGAGTCTGCGAAGGGCCTACACTGTGGTGGACGAGGGCGTCGGTTAAGCAGATCCGGTGCGGTGGACCATGATGGCGGTCAAGGAGATCTGGAGCAGTGTACAAGCCAGTCGCTGAAGCGGGTCCGGTGAAGTGGTGAGTTGGCAGTTGGGGGTTTCAAGGTGCGGAAGGTAGATCCATCGGGGTGTGAGGTCCACCGCTGCGGCGGAGGACTAGATTCGGCGGCTTGCCATGGTTGGGGGGCGGGTCGGGGAGGGGAAGGGAGGGGCTCTTGGGAAGAATGTTGGGGGCAAAGAGGGGAAAACAATGGAGTTACCAAAGCATCCCTTTTCCATTCATGTGGCAGGGGTAAAATAGGAATATCGCAGGGCTAAACTTTCGAGCGCAAGATATTTTGATGTGAGCGGGAAGTTTGAAAGCTTTTGGCGCCTGGAATTATATTCTGCTCTTGTACGGCCGACTATGATATCATGGCCGAGAATTTGTTTGTTTTGCACGCAAAAAAGTGCTAGTTTTGAAAATCAATGTCTCCAACTCGAAACTTAGATTATCCATTCAATTCAAATATGGATCATTGAGCTACTACAAGCAAATACCATCATATGGTCCAATTCAAATGAAATTCCAAATGTGTTTATCCTAAATATGATGACAAAAGCAAAAATGTGTATGTGTATGAATACGGTGGATGATTATAAAGTTTGAACATGCCCGTATGTGTATATCTCTAGGTTTGATATATGAATTTGAAATCATGAAATCCTGGCTTAAAAATGTACCTCTGTTTAAATGAATTACAAAAGCTAATGATCGAGTCGAATTCCAA
This sequence comes from Triticum urartu, assembly GCF_003073215.2. Taxonomy (NCBI): domain Eukaryota; kingdom Viridiplantae; phylum Streptophyta; class Magnoliopsida; order Poales; family Poaceae; genus Triticum; species Triticum urartu. The sequence continues at coordinate 557,358,636 of NC_053024.1, forward strand.
AATTCCAATCTTAGGTTTGTAATTCTGGTACATCAAAGTATATCACGCATGTTCAAAAGTATCGTTATCTCATAGTCCAAACTGTGAAACAAATTGATCAACCTTGAGTGCACACACTATTGACCATGTATATCTCAATTACGCTAAAGTCCCTCAAATATACACACCTCACTCTTTATCTGAAGCAAACCCCCCCCCCTCATCGCCCCCCCACACACAGAGAGAAGTCGTTCTCTCCCCCCAAACACAAACACATGAGCACATTAACACCCCTCTCTCTTCTAAAGTCCGAACCCCAATATAGGTCTCTATCACTTTATCTCTTGGGCATGCACACATCTCTTCCCCCACTCTCTAGCTAGGTCTCCCGTCATCTCTCTTTCCCAAGCACACGCACTATGTAGAGTGTATCTTTCCCATACACACAAAACGTCGCCCCCAAATGTCTATCTCCCTAGTTATGTGGTTCTCACACACTCACCTCACACACCACCCCCACTGCAAAACAAGCACAATTTGTCTCCTTGTGCACCACTCTCCTCTTTCTATCACTCCCACATGCGGACCCGCCCCAGCTCCTCCCTGTATACATATATGTCGTGACTCTTTCCATAGCTCCCTAATGTATCGTCGTTCTCGATCTTGCACATTATTCTCTACACCATCTATTCTAGATCTCTCATGAAGTCCCTATCACACACACGATGACTCGCTTCCCTTGTGTCTCCGTACATAGGCCAATTTCAAACAACATCAACATTGTCTCCCTATCTATACGCCATGTATGGACACAAACGCCCCCTCTCTCACCCCCTCTCTTTATCTCTCTCTCTCTCTCCGTCGCTAGCTCTCTCTCTCTCTCGCTCTCACACCCCTATCCCACACACAATTGATGTCTCTTCCAAATAGTCTGCTCCCCCCGCCCGCACCCATGCTATCCTGCTACTACACATGTCACACCATCCCCCCTTCCCTTATACTAGGTTTACATCATTAGTGGTCTCTCTACTCCACACACACACACACACACTCCCTCTCACACACAAACGCGCGCACAAACACACACACACAGACACACACAAACACCCATTAATCTGGATCCTCATCTCTCCCCATGTCCACATGTGTATCTCGCACACCACTCCCTAATTATGTATATGTGTCTCCACGTTACACAACACAAAGCCCCATGTACATGTCTCTCTCTATCCTCCACACACATAGACACAAAGAATCTGTTATCATTGCCTCAGTCTCTAGACATATCACACACGCACACTGTCTCTCTCTCTCTCGCAAACACGATCAACAAGGGTTTACCCGTGAATAACTTACCGTCTATTCATCAACAGTCGTGGCAATACGGCGAACACGAGACGTGAAAAAGAATAAATCTACACGTGCTTAGACCACCTAGTATGACTACTAGGACTAGAGCAAGCCAAAAAGCGCGCCGCCGTCACCCCCTCCTTATCGGCGACGGGAAAATCTTTGTTTTACACAGTCGAGAAGTCATTGTGCTAAGGCCTCACATGCTGAGGCGTTGAATAGAATGTAGATGCTAGTTTACGGAAACAAGTATTGATAATACGTTTGTATCTCCATACTTATATTTCTTCTCTTATAAAAAACCGAGTTGGTGATGATGGTACGTGTGCCATCTTGCAATATAGACTGTCCGATCTATATCTGACTGATGGAAATTAAACTAAAAGATACCCGCACCCCTCTCCACATTTGCAGACAAGGCCTTACCTCGTTCATCCTTATCTCCAACAACCTCATTCTTGAGCAATTAAGAAAGGAATCCTCTGGAACAAACTGGCCTGGTGGCTGCTGCCGGCATCATCAATCCCCATGCCTCCGCTCAGTCCGACCACCAATCACCACCATGCACATTCCTCTTCACATTATCTCCTATTTCTCGAGATATCATTAGTTTTTACACATGGGATTACTCCCGCATGGGTCAATCACAACGAGTGTTTTTATAAAAAAAATGCATCTTGATGTTCCGTGCAATGCACGGATCTTGCTAGTACTCCTATAGAAGACTAAGTTGGTGATGATGGTGTGTCTGCCATCCGTCATTTCTGACCATTAGATCTACATCTAACGACTGTGAGGTAAGTTGTTGCCTTTTCTCACAAACATCCCACTTGTATACCAATTTGCAGAAAAACCCATAATTAGTATCTTAAAACCAACCACATCCCTCCCTGACCTCACCAAAACAGCCCAAGGAATATATTCTAATTGAAACATAATATATCTCTAGTGATATATGTATATCAAAATTAGAGTGTTTTGTATCAAGTTTCTGAATAAGTATTATTCTAATTATGATTCATTGCAATGCACATGAACATTGCTAGTATTTCCAACCATGCAAAAAAATCCCTAGTATTCCGTAGTTTCGAGTTTTCCATCAAGATATTAGTCACTCATGGTTGATATTTACTTTCAATCATGTACACATATGCACTATGTAACTAGCCTTGCTTATTGGGTTCCAAAGCTTAACTTTCACTCCTACTTACAATATGTAGAGTATTTAACAAAAAAACTACCACTTTCAACCAGCCCTAGGAAGAATCTATTGTACAAAAAATAGCAAAAACATACCCAAAATTTCTTAATCCACTCCAAAAACTACTACCTACCGATTAGGTTAGTTTAAACCCATTTATGACAGGGTTGGCCCACATGTCCCTACTGACGAGGCAGCTTAAACCAACACATTTTGTTTGACCGTTGACACGAGGGACCCACATCTGACCTTCTATCCTGTTATTCCCCCTCAAATCATTATTTTTTCTGAACATTACTTCGAACAGTGCTGATGCGTGTTCGTCTGTGGCACCGGTGATGAGCGAGTTGGCCGCCGCTCCGCCGAACGGGCCGGACGCCGCGCTGGCCTCCGCACGGGTTGGCAGGTTGGCCTGAGCGTGACTCACGAGCGAGCAAGCCGCCGCGCTGGCCTTCGCTCGAGCCAGATGGCTGGCCTTAGCACGTGCGCGCGAGCAAGCCGCCGTGCCAATCTAGCTAGCAAACCTTGCAGACAAGCAGCTGGATGGAGCTATCTTGGCTAGCTAGCGGCCACGAGCGCCGGACGGAGCTGGCATCTAGGCTACCGCAAGATGGGCTCCGCACCACTGGTGGTTTTGACCTCGCCTTCTGCCGGCGGTGGTAGCTGCGTCCCGTGGCCGAGGATGACTAGGTGGATGGGCCGGAGGTAGGAGGTCACTCGGGGATTTTTGTGCAGACTGACATGTAGGTCCCATAAGTCATAACACCCGGTCGAATAGAAGGCGTTGACTTAATGGGCGACATGGGCCCTATTTGGATACTCTAAGTCAAAGGTTAGATTCTAATCCTGAACTAACTCTAACCAAAGTGGTGTTTGGATGGCAGGTTTAGATTAACAACAAATGTATCCAAACAGGGCCATGGGTTGAAACGTGCCTATAATGGCACTTTGTAGAGTAGTCATTTCTTGGTAGGGCTGGTTGGTAAGAGCATGTACAATGGTTGATAAGGTAGTCTTATCTTAAGTCTGCCACGTATGCAAGTGGTAGTAATTTCTTGGCATTATTAGTGGTTTCTTGCATTATTAGGGGTTTCTTGTAAGGCTACTCATAGTGGGGAGTATCATATGCTAGTAACATGCGTATGATACTAGTGTATGATACTATCTCCATAGTGCATAGTATCATAAACTAGTATCATAGATGATCATATTTATTGCCATGCTGACACAAAGTAGCATAGCATTTAACATGATACGGTATCTACCTATGTTACTCTAACACTCTCTCTCTTCTTTAATTATGTGCCACATAAGCATGTTTGCTAGTCCCAAGTGCATGTTACCACTTATGTTATCCCCACTATGGCTAACCTAAGGAACAATGTGCTACTAGCGACAAAAAGCGATTCTAGGTTGCGTTGTACTCCAACGAGTACTACTACTAGTCGCGGGAGTGTATACCTCGTTTTGTGGGTTCGATCCCGGCCGAACGCATGACAGTCTTTTTTTAATAGTAACTTCGCTGCGAGCCAATATTTTACACGGGTAGTTTGAGTTTTGAAGTCAAACGGACGTGCGGCACCACAATCTGGGTGCACTAGATAGCCTAGCCACGTGAACGGGTTTTCCTTCCCAGCATCTCGTGTCTCGCGTGCTCGCCCTAGCCGCACCTCGCTTGTAGCTTCCTCGTCAACTAGTAGCATATTTAAACTAGCGCCTCCCAATTAAGCCCGAGGAGCCGGAAAAGCCTGGCGGGGCATTGGAAACTGTGCAATATGGCTCTGTACGTAAAGTGCTCTACTACTACTTTGTAGCTTGTGGCGTTGCACACATGGACTTCACTCCATTATCGGCTCTACTATAAAAGAAATTCCTCTTGACATGTTTTTTTTGAAACGGAGGCAAAAGCTTTGCTTCATCTCATTCATAAAGAAGGAACTACTAACAAAGTTCAACGAGATCCATTACACCTCCACAAATGGAAGCGAAAAGCCTTGTCTCGTTGTATCAAATAACTCAAATGTTCTGCCCCCGCAGTAACTATTGCTGATAAATAGGCTGCTAGTGTGTGCGTGAGAGGAGCAGCTGAGTAGGCCAGCTACGTGAGATGAGCGGCTGAATAGAGCACCGAGAGTACCCACTAGGCCACTACGCAGGTGTACTTTCCCTGGATTGATAGTATAGCGATGGTTCTAGAGAACAGTAGTACCCTCCACTTCCAACTGAAGCTCGTTGGCCCTGAGATTCAAGAGTTCAAAACTGGTGCACTATACTAGAAGTGCAGCACATGGCACTAGTAGTACCCCCGCACTACTAGTTGAGAAAGTAGTACTAGCACTGCTACAGTACGAGTGCGTACTCCTCTGTCACGTAATGTAAGACGTTTTTTGACACTAGTTGGCTTGTACAAAAAATAGCAAAAACATACCCAAAATTTCTTAATCCACGCCAAAAACTACTAGCTAGTGCCAAAAATTTCTTACTAATGCTATTATTTAGAGTATAATGCAATCCCATAACATCCCATAATGCTAGTACTAGTAGTAAATAATAGCTTCACCCCTTCACTTACTACGCTCTATAGTTGGAAGGGACGAGGCCCTGCGGTTACTACGCTCTTATCTCCTCCTCGCCAGTTCCCCTTCCCCCGAAGAGAAGGCAGTTCGTCGCTGCTCCCATGGATTCGCCAGGCGATTCTCCTCCTCGTCAGGGCTGGGAGACCTTGGACGACGATCCTCTAGGAGAAATCGCACGCCACTCCGATGTCCTCACCGCCGCAAGACTCGGTGCTTCCTGCACCAACTATTTCAAGATGGTGCTTAAAATGGCTTGGGAAAAGGCCATGCTTGTTGGTCTTCCATGCGTCCTCGAGGAGAAGGTTCTTCTATGGGACAATCCTTCGAACAGTCCACCGCTCCCTGGCCATGGTTGCACGTTGACTCCACTAGAGTTGCCGGCATTGAGAGGTAGTCGGATTTTTTCCGATGAGTAGGTCAGTAATGGAGTTTGATCATGTAGTACTTAGTTATTCCATTGTCACATCCCTAGCTCTACCATGTACTAAGCTAGCACTATCTATTGCATCATGTCTAACTTTAGCCGAAAGTTGAAATGGGGACTGATAAACCCTAGCAGCAAGTGAAATACAACTAGGGTCAAATTAAATCTTTTCCATCTACCCAAAATGGCCTCCAGAAAAGTTCATCAAGTTTGGAATGGGTGAAAACTTCTCCCAAAAATGATGCACACATTTCTGGGACATTTCTGGATTTTGGAGTTAACTCATAAGTATTTGAATTTGGAAAATTAAATTCTATAAATATATTTAAATGTCCAAATAATCTTGAAAACATTTGAGGGCTGTGGGAAATAATTTCCCAAGTGCCCACAAATATTTTGAGCTTTTTACAAAGTGGTTTGGCATTTTTGCTAAATCAAAAACAAAGGCAGAAATAGAAAAACAGAAAACTAAATAGAAAAGAGAAGGGAGAGAGAGTTACCTGGACCTACCTAATGTGCAGCCCACCTGGCCTGGTGCTGTGCCGGCCCAGCCCACCTCCACCTCCCCTATCGTCTTCCTCCCTAGGCCAGTAGGCAGAGCGCGTGCTCACCGCGCGCGCACACGTGCCCAAGCCACCTCCTGCCTGGTTGCCTGCGTCCCCGACACCCTGGACTCCTCCATGCATCGCCATGCAGCCCCCGACCTCTCTCCCACTCTCCCCGTGCCTCTTCCCTCTCCTCTGCTCTCCCCCTCGCGGCCACCCGAATGCAGCCGTCACCACCGCTCACCACCACCGCGGCCACCGCACTCCCCACGCCCTGCCGCAGTGCTAAATCGCTCCGCCACGACGCCTCGTTTCCTCAAGCCGAATAACACCACCCCGGATGGCCTACAATGATGCCCCCGAGCTCGTCTAACTCACCGGCATCTGAAGATCGCCGGCGTTGATTCGCCGTCTCCGACGCATCCCTGAGCCCACTGATCTGCTGGTCGACCTCCCTGTGAGCTCCCCTTCGGTTCTCCCCTAGTCTCGTAGTCCCGCTCGTCCCCTAGCTAGCATGCCGCCTTGGCCGAAGCTTTTCCGCCACCGACCGTGTTGCCGCCGTCGAGCTAGTAACTGGAGCTCATGTCCGAGCACTCCATCGTGCTCAGCACGCTCCCCGTAGCACATATCACCCACCGCCGTCCTCCCCGTGCACCACAGCGCGATCCCGCGCGCAACCGAACTCCGGCCGCTGCCATGAGGTTGTTTCCGGCAAGCTCCGGTCACCCCACGACCTCCCACCTGCTCCCTGGATGCGGGCGAGCACGGGCTACACCCCGATGGTCTTCGCGCGTCCAGCCGACGCCCGTGGCGCAGCCCCGGTGAACTTCCGCCACAGATCTGGTCGTCATCGGCCTAGGTCCGACGATGATGACATGGCGTCGTTATTAGCGGCTAATCCCCCAATTAGCACTCTAATAGAACCTGACAGCGGGCCCCACCACAGGGTCAAACACCAATCAGCGCTGGATTTGACCGTGGTTTAGTCCCTGTGTCAATGACACACGGGTCCCACCAGCCAGGTTTGACCCTGGTCAACTCGGCTGACCTGCTGACGCAGTAGTGACACAATGCTGATGTCATTAATCATTTTCTGGATTAAAATTAATTTAGGAATTCCAGAAAATGACTTAAACTTCAAAAAATCATAGAAATTAAACCGTAGCTCCAAATGAAATAAATTATATATGAAAAATGATCAGAAAAATCCAATCTAACCATCTGTACCATTTTCATGCATGGTAGAACAACTTATAGCTACTATTTAGGACAAATCGAATGAATGGCATTTAAATAACCATATGTGGAGTTTGAATTTGAACCTTGGGTTCAAACCAACTACACTTAAATGTGTTGCTAGTTGCATTAGGCCAAAACACAAGAATATTACCATGACATGAGCATGCATCATATTGTTGCATTGCATTGATTGTGTCCTTCTCTGTTTGCCGGTAATTATCCCCCTTCGGTAGATGTTGTTCCGGTGATGAGATCGATGACACCGATGAAGAACTATACTATGTTCAGAAGTGCCAGGCAAGCAAAACCCCCTTGTTCATTCTGATACAATACCACTCTCTCGCTCCTGCTCTCTTTTACTGCATTAGGACAACAACGATTCAACTGTTACATGCTGCGGTAGTTGAACCCCTTTCGTCTGCATGACCTGTCATTGCCACAGTAAATAGATGAAACCCACTAGCATGAGTAGGAGTTGTTTGAGCCCTGATGCGCCTATTCATTCATGTTTGTTTGTCATGCCTGCTACTGCTTAGAGTTGAGTCAGGTTTGATTCATCGGGGATGAATCGGAGGTGTGTAAACATGTCCTACTGTTGAGAGCTAAGTGTGTGAACAAGATTTGGTAAAGGTAGTGGTGAGAGGCCATGTAGGAGTACATGGTGGGTTGTCTCATTGAAGCCGTCCTCAGGAACTGAGTTCTGTGTTTGTGATCCATGAAACAGTTACTACCACGCATTGGGCCCAAAACCAATGGACCCTCTCGGCTTCTTGATCACCCTTGTCCTCTGTCCAGGAGTTGCAAGTAGTTTCTGGTGTTTGTAGTATGCTGGAGGCCGTGGGCAGCACTGACCGGAGGGGTGGGCTGTGATGCGGTAGGCACGTGGCCGGGCATGCCGGGCGCCCGTTTGGTGTCTCGGAACCCTGTACACATCGTTCGGGGCCGTATGTGGAAACCTTGGCCGGAATCCCTGCGGATGGAACCTGAATAGGCAATAAACCTGGACTAGAGACTTGAGTGTTTAGGTAGGCCGTGGCCGACACCCTCGCTGGGCTTCCGCTTGAAGGTTGCCGAGTACATGTCATGTAAACGGCGATAAGTGGTGAGAGCGTGTGTGAAGAAGTACACCCCTGCAGGGTTAACATCATCTATTCGAATAGCCGTATCCATGGTAATGGACTTCTGGGTTGCCTATAACAGTTCATAGATAACTTGAAGTGGATACTCTAAAATGCGCAAGATAAGTGTGAGTGCTATGGATGGCCTTCTCGTAGGGGAGACGGGAGCGGATCCATAGCGGTGTATTGGTATGGTGAATATGTGGACTCGTGTGCGCCACCTCAAAGAGTTACTTGCAGTCGTAGTTCAGGATAGCCACCGAGTCAAAGTTGGCTTGCTGCAGTTAAACTCCACCACCCCCTTTATTGATACTGATGCATATGTAGCTAGTTCTGATGTAAGTCTTGCTGGGTACATTTGTACTCACGTTTGCCTATTTTATGTTTTGCAGAGAGACGTCAGTCTCGCTAGTAGTTTCGTGTGGACTCCGACGTTTAGCTTGATACCTCAGCTACGATCTTGTACCCTCGGCAGGATCTGGTAGATAGTCAGGCTTCTTAGCCTTTTTCATTTGTAGTTGTCTGTACTCAGACATGTTAGGCTTCCGCATGTGCTTGTTGCTTGTATGCTCTGTATGTTGGGTCATGAGACCCATGTTTGTAATATCTCGCTCCTCGGAGCCTAATGAATAAATACTTGAGTCGTAGAGTTATTTTGTGATGCCATGTTGTATTTACACATATCGAGCATATTGTGTGTATGATTGAAATGCTTGGTATGTGTGGGATCTGACAACCTAGTTGTTTATCCTTGGTAGCCTCTCTTATGGGGAAATGTAGTCTTGTGCTTCCATGAGCCATAGTAGTCCGCTACAGCCCGGTTCACCGGAGTCCTGCTAGCCCAGCAATACTGCTCCGGAACACTTGACTGGCCGGCATGTGATTCACTTCGTTCCTGTGTCTGTCCCTTTAGGGAAATGTCACGTGGTGGCATCCGGAGTCCTGCCTAGCCTGCTACAGCCCGGGTTCCCGGAGTCCTATTAGCCAAGTGCTACAGCCCGGATTCGCACGCTGCTGACCGACATGCTCGATGTTGATTCATGTATGCCTGTCCCCGTAAGTTAGTGCCACTTTGGGTTCATGACTAGTCATGTCGGCCCGGGTTCTCTGTCATATGGATGCTAGAGACATTATCATATACGTGAGCCAAAAGGCGCAAACGGTCCCGGGCCATGGTAAGGTGACACATGTGGGAATACCGTGCGTGAGGCCGCAAAGTGATATGAGGTGTTACAGGCTAGATCGGTGTGACTTAGAATCGGGGTCCTGACAGCGTTGGTATCAGAGCCTGACTGTCTGTAGGATTACCAAGCCAAACTGGTCGAAGTTGAGTCTAGAAATGCTTTAGTTATATAAGGGAATTGATTGTGGGATGGAACGTAAGGCTCTTTTTACTCCTTATATCTCATGCCCTCTGATCTGAGTCACCCTCTTCTCTTCTACGGGTATTAAGAACGAGGCTTCTCATCTTTCTATCAGGATCACATGTTACTAATCCGTAGACTTGTAGGATTGATGGATTCAAGTCTCAGTTCAGTTTCTATTACTTCTGTATGTTCATAGCTGGCCTCGGAACCTTGATATTGTGATGTTGAGTGGTCATGCCACTATTTTGCAGGATGTCTCAAATATTTTTGAGCATTTATAGCCATTATGCTCTCCGAGTCATCCCAGGTTTCTAGATAGTCTGATGCACTTGCGATCATTCCTCCATGTTCCTGATGTCCATTTGGGCCAGATTAATCACACTAATCGGTGAGTTGAGGTACTCTGTTGCCTCGACATATATGTTGGAGCTATTATTATGACCCTAGGTGTTTTAGGGAATCACCTAGTAATCTAGCCATGTTTTGTGTTCCCAGTGTGATGATTGTTGGGGAACGTAGTAATTTCAAAAATTTCCTACGCACACACAAGATCATGGTGATGCATAGCAACGAGAGGGGAGAGAGTTGTCTACGTACCCTCGTAGACCGAAAGCGGAAGCCTTAGCACAACGCGGTTTATGTAGTCGTACATCTTCACGATCTGACCGATCAAGTACCGAACGCACGGCACCTCCGAGTTCAGCACACGTTCATCTCGATGACGTCCCGCGAACTCCAATCCAGTAGAGCTTCACGGGAGAGTTCCGTCAGCATGATGGCGTGGTGACGATGATGATGTTCTACCGTCGCAGGGCTTCGCCTAAGCACCGCTACGATATGATCGAGGTGGATTATGGTGGAAGGGGGCACCGCACAGGGCTAATAGATCAAGAGATCAATTGTTGTGTCTTTGGGGTGCCCCCTGCCCCGTATATAAAGGAGTGGAGGAGGGGGAGGGCCGGCCCTCTCTATGGCGCGCCCTAGGGGAGTCCTACTCCCACCGGGAGTAGGATTCCCCCTTTCCTAGTAGAACTAGGAGCCCTTCCAAGTAGTAGGAGTAGGAGGGAAGGAAAGGGAAGGGAAAAGGAGAAGGAAGGAAGGGGCACCCCCCCTCCCTAGTCCAATTCGTACCAGCCCATGGGGAGGGGTGTGGCCACCCTTTGAGGCCTTTCTATCCTTTCCCGTATGGCCCATTAAGGCCCAATACGAATTCCCGTAACTCCACGGTACTCCCAAAAATACCCGAATCACTCGGAACCTTTCCGATGTCCGAATATAGTCGTCCAATATATCGATCTTTACGTCTCGACCATTTCGAGACTCCTCGTCATGTCCCCGATCTCATCCGGGACTCCGAACTCCTTCAGTACATAAAAACACATAAATTCATAATATAACCGTCATCGAACTTTAAGCATGCGGACCCTACGGGTTTGAGAACTATGTAGACATGACCGGGACACGTCTCCGGTCAATAACCAATAGTGGAACCCGCATGCTCATATTGACTCCTACATATTCTACGAAGATCTTTATCGGTCCAACCACATAACAACATACGTTGTTCCCTTTGTCATCGGTATGTTACTTGCCCGAGATTCGATTGTCGGTATCTCAATACCTAGTTCAATCCCATTACCGGCAAGTCTCTTTACTCGTTCCGTAATACATCATCCCGCAACTAACTCATTAGTTGCAAGGCTTGCAAGGCTTTAAGTGATGTGCATTACCGAGAGAGCCCAGAGATACCTCTCCGACAATCGGAGTGACAAATCCTAATCTCGAAATACGCCAACCCAACAAGTACCTTTGGAGACACGTGTAGAGCACCTTTATAATCACCCAGTTACATTGTGACGTTTGGTAGCACACAAAGTGTTCCTCTGGTAAACGGGAGTTGCATAATCTCATAGTCATAGGAACATGTATAAGTCATGAAGAAAGCAATAGCAACAAACTAAACGATCAAGTGCTATGCTAACGGAATGGGTCAAATCAATCACATCATTCTCTAATGATGTGACCATGTTAATCAAATGACAACTCATGTCTATGGCTAGGAAACTTAACCATCTTTGATTCAACGAGCTAGTCAAGTAGAGGCATACTAGTGACACTCTGTTTGTCTATGTATTCACACATGTATTATGTTTCCGGTTAATACAATTCTAGCATTAATAATAAACATTTATCATGAAATAAGGAAATAAATAATAAATTTATTATTGCCTCTAGGGCATATTTCCTTTCAGTCTCCCACTTGCACTAGAGTCAATAATCTAGTTCACATCGCCATGTGATTTAACATCAATATTTCACATCACCATGTGATTAACACCCATAGTTCACATCTTCATGTGACCAACACCTAAAGGGTTTACTAGATTCAATAATCTAGTTCACATCGCTATGTGATTAACGCCCAAAGAGTACTAAGGTGTGATCATGTTTTGCTTGTGAGAGAAGTTTAGTCAACGGGTCTGCCACATTCAGATCCATAAGTATTTTGCAAATTTCTATGTCAATAATGCTCTGCACTATGCTACTCTAGCTAATTGCTCCCACTTTCAATATGTATCCAGATTGAGACTTTGAGTCATCTCGATCAGTGTCAAAACTTGCATCGCCGTAACCTTTTACGATGAACCTTTTGTCACCTCCATAATCAAGAAACATATCCTTATTCCACTAAGGATAATTTTGACCAATATCCAGTGATCTACTCCTAGATCACTATTGTACTCCATTTGCCAAACTCAGGCAGGGTATACAATAGGTCTGGTACACAACATGGCATACTTTATAGAACCTATGGCTGAGGCATAGGGAATGACTTTCATTCTCTCTGTATCTTCTGCCATGGTCGGGTTTTGACTCTTACTCAACTTCACACTTTGTAACACAGGCAAGAACTCCTTCTTTGACTGTTCCATTTTGAACTACTTCAAAATCTTGTCAAGGTATGTACTCATTGAAAAAACTTATTAAGCGTCTTGATCTATCTCTATAGATCTTGATGCTCAATATGTAAGCAGCTTCACCGAGGTCTTTCTTTGAAAAAACTCATTTCAAACATTCCTTTATGCTTTGCAGAATAATTGTACATCATCTCCGATCAACAATATTTCATACATATACTTATCAGAAATGTTGTAGTGCTCCCACTCACTTTCTTGTAAATACAGGCTTCACCGCAAGTCTGTATAAAACTATATGCTTTGATCAACTTATCAAAGCGTATATTCCAACTCCGAGATGCTTGCACCAGTCCATAGATGGATCGTTGGAGCTTGCATATTTCATTAGTACCTTTAGGATTGACAAAACCTTCTTGTTGCATCATATACAACTCTTCTTTAATAAATCCATTAAGGAACGCAGTTTTGTTTATCCATTTGCCAGATTTCATAAAATGCGGCAATTGCTAACATGATTCGGACAGACTTAAGCATAGATACGAGTGAGAAACTCTCATCGTAGTCAATACCTTGAACTTGTCGAAAACCTTTTTGCGACAATTCTAGTTTTGTAGATAGTAACACTACTATCAGTGTTCGTCTTCCTCTTGAAGATCCATTTAATCTCAATGGCTCTCCGATCTATGGGCAAGTCAATCAAAGTCCATACTTTGTTCTTATACATGGATCTCATCTCCGATTTCATGGCCTCAAGCCATTTCGCGGAATCTGGGATCATCATCGCTTCCTCATAGTTCGTAGGCTCGTCATGGTCAAGTAACATGACCTCTAGAACAGGATTACCGTACCACTCTGGTGCGCATATCACTCTGGTTTACCTACGAGGTTCGGTAGTAACTTGATCTGAAGTTACATGATCATCCTCATTAGCTTCCTCACTAATTGGTGTAGTAGTCACAGGAACAGATTTCTGTGATGAACTACTTTCCAATAAGGGAGCAGGTCAGTTACCTCATCAAGTTCTACTTTCCTCCCACTCACTTCTTTCGAGAGAAACTCCTTCTCTAGAAAGGATCCATTCAAAGCAACGAATATCTTGCCTTCGGATCTGTGATAGAAGGTGTACCCAACATTTTCTTTTGGGTATCCTATGAAGAAGCACTTCTCCGATTTGGCTTTGAGCTTATCAGGCTGAAACTTTTTCACATAAGCATTGCAACCTCAAACTTTAAGAAACGACAGCTTAGGTTTCTTGCCAAACCATAGTTCATACGGTGTCATCTCAACGGATTTAGATGGTGCCCTATTTAATGTGAATGCAGCTGTCTCTAATGCATAACCCCAAAATGATAGTGGTAGATCAGTAAGAGACATCATAGATCGCACCATATCTAATAAAGTGCGGTTATGACGTTCGGACACACCATTACACTATGGTGTTCCGGGTGGCGTGAGTAGTGAAACTATTTCACATTGTTTTTAACTGAAGGCCAAACTCGTAACTCAAATATTTTACTTCTGCGATCATATCGTAGAAACTTTTATTTTGTTACGACGATTCTCCACTTCACTCTGAAATTCTTTGAACTTTTCAAATGTTTCAGACTTGTGTTTCATCAAGTAGATATACTCATATCTACTCAAATCATCTGTGCAGATCAGAAAATAATGATACCTGCCGCGAGCTTCAATATTCATCGGACCACATACATCAGTATGCATGATTTCCAACAAATCTGTTGCTTGCTGCATTGTTTCGGAGAACAGAGTGTTATTCATCTTGCCCATGAGGGATGGTTCACAAGCATCAACTGATTCATAATCATGTGATTCCAAAAGCCCATTAGCATGAATTTTCTTCATGCGCTTTACACCAATATGACCTAAACGGCAGTGCCACAAATAAGTTGCACTATCATTATTAACTTTGCATCTTTTGGCTTCAATATTATGAAAATGTGTATCACCATGATTGAGATCCAACAAACCATTTTCATTGGGTGTATAACCATAGAAGGTTTTATTCATGTAAACAGAATAAAAATTATTCTTAACTTAAATGAATAACCGTATTGCAATAAACATGATCAAATCATATTCATGCTCAACGCAAACACCAAATAACACTTATTTAGGTTCAACACTAATCCCGAAAGTATAGGGAGTGTGCGATGATGATCATATCATTCTTGGAACTACTTCCAACACACATCGTCACATCACCTTTAACTAGTCTCTGTTCATTCTGCAACTCTTGTTTCAAGTTACTACTCTTAGCAACTGAACTAGTATCAAATACCAAGGGGTTGCTATAAACACTAGTAAAGTACACATCAATAACATGTATATCCAATATACCTTTGTTCACCTCGCCATCCTTCTTATCCGCCAAATACTTGGGGTAGTTCCGCTTCCAATGACCAGTCCCTTTGCAGTAGAAGCACTCAGTTTCAGACTTAGGTCCAGACTTGGGCTTCTTCACTTGAGCAGCAACTTTCTTGCCGTTCTTCTTGAAGTTCCCCTTCTTCCCTTTGCCCTTTTCTTGAAACTAGTGGTCTTGTCTACCATCAACACTTGATATTTTTCATGATTTCTACCTTCGTCGATTTTAGCATTACGAAGAGCTTGGGGATCGTTTCCGTTTATCCCTTGCATATCATAGTTCATCACGAAGTTCTACTAACTTGGTGATGGTGACTAGAGAATTCTGTCAATCACTATTTTATCTGGAAGATTAACTCCCACTTGATTCAAGAGACTGTAGTACCTAGACAATCTGAGCACATGCTCACTGCTTGAGTTATTCTCCTCCATCTTTTAGCTATAGAACTTGTTGGAGACTTCATATCTCTCAACTCGGGTATTTGCTTGAAATATTAACTTCAACTCCTGGAACTTCCATATGATCCATGACGTTCAAAACGTCTTTGAAGTCCTGATTCTAAGCTGTTAAGCATGGTGCACTAAACTATCAAGTAGTCATCATATTGAGCTAGCCAAACGTTCATGATGTCTGCATCTGCTCCTGCGATAGGTCTGTCACCTAGCGGTGCATTAAGGACATAATTCTTCTGTGCAGCAATGAGGATAAACATCAGATCACGGATCCAATCCGCATCATTGCTACTAACATCTTTCAACTTAGTTTTCTCTAGGAACATATCAAAAATAAAACAGGGGAGATAAACGCGAGCTATTGACCTACAACATAGATATGCTAATACTACCAGGACTAAGTTCATGATAAATTAAAGTTCAATCAATCATATTACTCAAGAACTCCCACTTAGATAGACATCCCTCTAATCATCTAAGTAATCACGTGATCCATATCAACTAAACCATAACCGATCATCACGTGAGATGGAGTAGTTTCAATGGTGAACATCACTATGTTGATCATATCTACTATATGATTCACGCTCGACCTTTCGGTCTCCAGTGTTCCGAGGCCATATCTGCATATGCTAGGCTCGTCAAGTTTAACCCGAGTATTTCTGCGTGTGCAAAACTGGCTTGCACCCGTTGTAGATGGACGTAGAGCTTATCACACCCGATCATCACGTGGTGTCTGGGCACGACAAACTTTGGCAACGGTGCATACTCAGGGAGAACACTTTTATCTTGAAATTTAGTGAGAGATCATCTTATAATGCTACCGTCAATTAAAGCAAGATAAGATGCATAAAAGATAAACATAACATGCAATCAAAATATGTGACATGGTATGGCCATCATCATCTCGTGCCTTTGATCTCCATCTCCAAAACATCGTCATGATTTCCATCGTCACTGGCATGACACCATGATCTCCATCATCTTGATCTATATCAATGTGTCGTCACATGGTCGTCTCGCCAACAATTGCTCTTGCAACTATTGCTATCGCATAGCGATAAAGTAAAGCAATTATTTGGCGCTTGCAACTTATGCAATAGAGAGATAACCATAAGGCTTTTGCCAGTTGCCGATAACTTCAACAAAACATGATCATCTCATGCAACAACTTATATCTCATCACGTCTTGACCATATCACATCACAACATGCCCTGCAAAAACAAGTTAGACGTCCTCTACTTTGTTGTTGCAAGTTTTACGTGGCTGCTACGGGCTGAGCAAGAACCATTCTTACCTACGCATCGAAAACCACAACGATAGTTTGTCAAGTTAGTGCTGTTTTAACCTTCTCAAGGACCGGGCGTAGCTACACTCGGTTCAACTAAAGTTGGAGAAACTGACACCCGCTAGTCATGTGTGTGCATAGCACGGCGGTAAAACCAGTCTCGCGTAAGCGTACGCGTAATGTCGGTCCGGGCCGCTTCATCCAACAATACCGCTGAACCAAAGTGTGACATGCTGGTAAGCAGTATGACTTATATCGCCCCCAACTCACTTGTGTTCTACTCGTTCATATTACATCAACGCATAAAAACCTGGCTAGGATGCCACTGTTGGGGAACGTAGTAATTTCAAAATTTCCTACACACACACGCAAGATCATGGTAATGCATAGCAACGAGAGGGGAGAGTGTTGTCTACGTACCCTCGTAGACCGAAAGCGAAAGCGTTAGCACAACGCGGTTGATGTAGTCGTACGTCTTCACGATCCGACCGATCAAGTACCAAACGCACGGCACCTCCGAGTTCAGCACACGTTCAGCTCGATGACGTCCCGCGAACTCCAATCTAGTAGAGCTTCACGGGAGAGTTCCGTCAGCACGACGGCGTGGTGACGATGATGATGTTCTACCGTCGCAGGGCTTCGCCTAAGCACCGCTACGATATGATCGAGGTGGATTATGGTGGAAGGGGGCACCGCACACGGCTAAGAGATCAAGAGATCAATTGTTGTGTCTTTGGGGTGCCCCCTGCCCCCGTATATAAAGGAGTGGAGGAGGGGGAGGGCCGGCCCTCTCTATGGCGCGCCCTAGGGGAGTCCTACTCCCACCGGGATTAGGATTCCCCCTTTCCTAGTAGAACTAGGAGCCCTTCCAAGTAGTAGGAGTAGGAGGGAAGGAAAGGGAAGGGAAAAGGAGAAGGAAGGAAGCCCCCCCCCCCGCTCCCTAGTCCAATTCGGACCAGCCCATGGGGAGGGGTGCGGCCACCCTTTGAGGCCTTTCTCTCCTTTCCCGTATGGCCCATTAAGGCCCAATACGAATTCCCGTAACTCCCCGGTACTCCCGAAAATACCCGAATCACTCGGAACCTTTCCGATGTCCGAATATAGTCGTCCAATATATCGATCTTTACGTCTCGACCATTTCGAGACTCCTCGTCATGTCCCGGATCTCATCCGGGACTCCAAACTCCTTCGGTACATCAAAACGCATAAACTCATAATATAACCGTCATTGAACTTTAAGCGTGCGGACCCTACGGGTTCGAGAACTATGTAGACATGACCAGGACACGTCTCCGGTCAATAACCAATAGCGGAACCTGGATGCTCATATTGGCTCCTACATATTCTACGAAGATCTTTATCGGTCAAACCGCATAACAACATACGTTGTTCCCTTTGTCATCGGTATGTTACTTGCCCGAGATTCGATCGTCGGTATCTCAATACCTAGTTCAATCTCGTTACTGGCAAGTCTCTTTACTCGTTTCGTAATACATCATCCCGCAACTAACTCATTAGTTGCAATGCTTGCAAGGCTTTAAGTGATGTGCATTACCGAGAGGGCCTAGAGATACCTCTCCGACAATCAGAGTGACAAATCCTAATCTCGAAATATGCCAACCCAACAAGTACCTTTGGAGACACCTGTAGAGCACCTTTATAAGCACCCAGTTACGTTGTGACGTTTGGTAGCACACAAAGTGTTCCTCCGGTAAACGGGAGTTGCATAATCTCATAGTCATAGGAACATGTATAAGTCATGAAGAAAGCAATAGCAACAAACTAAACGATCAAGTGCTATGCTAACGGAATGGGTCAAATCAATCACATCATTCTCTAATTATGTGACCCTGTTAATCAAATGACAACTCATGTCTATGGCTAGGAAACTTAACCATCTTTCATTCAACGAGCTAGTCAAGTAGAGGCATACTAGTGACACTCTGTTTGTCTATGTATTCACACATGTATTATGTTTCCGGTTAATACAATTCTAGCATTAATAATAAAACATTTATCATGAAATAAGGAAATAAATAATAACTTTATTATTGCCTCTAGGGCATATTTCCTTTCAATGATTTTGGCCACCATTCTTGAAAGCATCCCATGATGCCATTTAGTAGTAGGTATTCTATTCCTGGGTTCTTGAACCCGAGATTCACCCTACTTACCTCATGTTGATAGTGTTGCTAGTTCCTTTAGGATATTAGTAACCTTTGCATTAGTCCTCGAGGTCCATGGTATTTCCTTCTTCCAAATACCATGAACCACTTATGGCAGAAGTTTGTTGGATCAAAAGATCACAACAGGAGGGCTCTCGATGAGTTCCCCATTCTATATTGTGACTCTGCCAATCCTACCTCTCTGCATGGGTTATCCAGAAGAAACCTGTTGAACTTGATTCGACGTACTAATCTATGCATCCGCAACTCAGAAAGATATATGTTCCTTTGAGTTGTCCCTCTTTAGTTGTGAATTCGTGTTATCGATGCTTATTATTCTTGTGGTCCGTCGAGCCGTTCTATTTCAGAATGACTAGGAGAAACAAACTCCAGTACCTCATCCATATCTAGGATTGGGTCAAAGTAGTTGTATTCCGCAGATCAAAATGCCAATCCAGCTTTTGATTATGTTCTACCCTGAAGTATTGCCCTCTTTATGTCAGGAATATCATAGGAATTGCACAACCTCCTATGAACTCTTGATACAGTGATACTTCTCGCCATCATCGTTCATTCCTTGGCCTCCGTGTTATTGTAACCGGAATACCGACAAGTGAACCATGATGTGCGAAATCAATACTCCTAGCAACCGTGTTGCTTGGTAGTTAATGGACATTAATATCATTCTTAGCGTGTTGGTTATCAAATCACTATTCTTGGATTGATCGTGCTATCTTGTCCTTATTTCTGGTGCACTCTTTGATCTTTGAGTTAGGATTGAATCCCTTACTCTTCTGATCATGTCGTCTTGCCTTGAAAAGCAAGATTGTTCTCGAGCTTAGAGACATATCGGTGGTTCGTGATTTTCTGAAAATCTTCTCGAAAGTGTTACCAGGTTGTCACCTGACCGATATGTTGAGTTCGTGATCAAGTTGGTTTTACAATAAACCACTCTTTCTCCAAAAATCTGTGTTGGATATCCCTGAGGTAGTTGGTTGAGCTAGACAACAACTTGGAGAGTTGGAAGGTAAAAGTTTTGCTTAACTTAGTTCATCTCTAAGGGATATCTTGTGTGTGTGTGTGTGTGTTGAAGAAAGATATATCTTCACCAATTGGTCCTCGTGATCAGTTGTTGAATCTATTGTCTTGTTAAAACTTTGACTTGAGTATGGGCTATCGTCAAGTCAAATCAGAACCAACGATGTTCGTAATGCTGTCCTACTCGTGGTTGATCCCTCGAGCATGCACCGTTACATCTTTTGGTCTGACCAATGCTATCATCGTGTTCACATGATGGTGGAAGTCCAGTTATATGGAAATTCCGATGAGTAGCTACTGAGTCCATCAGCAGCATTTTGTCTCCACCATGATTCATGTTGAACACCAACCTAGTGTTGAAAACTTTGTAAGCAATGCCTTCGTGTTCCGTTCATGAAGCTTATGCCTGGATGGAAGAAGTGACTTCCTCGAATTCATGTGCATTTGGTGCAAGTTGCCGCCGTGAGTTCGAGAAAGATTATTTGTGTTTCCTCTGGTACCATCCCAAGTCAGTTATGCATGTGCGGATGTATTCTATGGTTTGGTAGATTAATTACCTCCACTCCATATGTATTCCCTAGCACACCAAGCCAATGATTGATTTGTTCGCGAAAAATAAGTTGTTGTGTGAATACTAGTTCATGCACAAGACTCCGACATCCTCGATGATGGTTCCTCACCTGAACTCGGTAGTGTTATCTGGGACAGCGTGTTCACATGTTTGTGGCAGAACCAGCTCATGTTTTGGAGCTTACTACCGTAGTCCATTTCCCGAGAATCTCGCAACGCCATCTCATCGAATTGCGTTGCCAACTTTCTTTTGCAGACATGTTGAGTCTGAAGTATCCTTTTACTAACCAGATCTGAATCTCAGGCAGATATGATGGTTGGAACATTCCAACATTTGCATTTTGTTCCTAGCTTGCACCGTATTTGCGCCATTTCACTATGGGCTGCCTCCATAGTAATTCCTATTCAGGATCATCTTCAAAAGTGGTCCTACCATGGATTCCACCCATTCCCGATGACAAGCAAAATCATCCCTTGCGTTGTCTTCGACAAGGTAATCCACATCATCCATTCTAGTCCGAGTATGTCATTCTTTTGAACTACTTCAAATGGTCGAATGTGATTGCCTTAGGTTGGTGTAAAGAGTCTCAATGATCTATGAATCAAAAGTAATTCTTTTTGTCACTTAAGGGAATACTTCTGCGAGTCACCTTCCTTAAGATGTCTCGTTATGGTATCATGGCAACTCAACTCCTCGCTACATTGACAACCGTTCACCA
This sequence comes from Triticum urartu, assembly GCF_003073215.2. NCBI lineage: Eukaryota > Viridiplantae > Streptophyta > Magnoliopsida > Poales > Poaceae > Triticum > Triticum urartu. The sequence goes on from NC_053024.1 coordinate 557,379,969, forward strand.
CCTTCTTAGGTGTGGAATTGTTGCCTACCTAGTGAACCTTTGTCATGTGTTTCACTGCATCCCTCTGGACGTATGCTTCGTGTCTCAGCTCGAGAGTTGTTTCAGCGTCTCGCTCCATGAGTTGATCTTGAGTTGTTCGATCTTTGATAAGATCGATCCTTCTAGAGTTTTCTCTTTCCTCTCATTGTCATGTTAGTTGGAGTTCTCGGGGCAAGACATCGAGACAATGATGCTGATCGAATCAACGGTATTATGAAGTGCCACCTGGATCATGAAGATTGTGTTAGTTTGTGTTTCCCTCCCATCTTACCCTACGCTTGAATCTCGGGACGAGATTCTTGCTTAGTGGGGGTGAGTTGTCACATCCCTAGCTCTACCATGTACTAAGCTAGCACTATCTATTGCATCATGTCTAACTTTAGCCGAAAGTTGAAATGGGGACTGATAAACTCTAGCAGCAAATGAAATACAACTGGGGTCAAATTAAATCTTTTCCATCTACCCAAAATGGCCTCCAGAAAAGTTCATCAAGTTTGGAATGGGTGAAAACTTCTCCCAAAAATGATGCACACATTTCTGGGACATTTCTGGATTTTGGAGTTAACTCATAAGTATTTGAATTTGGACAATTAAATTCTATAAATATATTTAAATGTCCAAATAATCTTGAAAACATTTGAGGGCCGTGGGAAATAATTTCCCAAGTGCCCACAAATATTTTGAGCTTTTTACAAAGTGGTTTGGCATTTTTGCTAAATCAAAAACAAAGGCAGAAATAGAAAAACAGAAAACTAAATAGAAAAGAAAAGGGAGATAAAGTTACCTGGACCTACCTAATGTGCAGCCCACCTGGCCTGGTGCTGTGCCGGCCCAACCCACCTCCACCTCCCCTGCCGTCTTCCTCCCTTGGCCAGTAGGCAGAGCGCGTGCTCACCGCACGCGCACACGCGCCCAAGCCACCTCCTGCCTGGTTGCCTGCGTCCCTGACACCCTGGACGCCTCCATGCGTCGCCATGCAGCCCCCGACCTCTCTCCCACTCTCCCCGTGCCTCTTCCCTCTCCTCTGCTCTCCCCCTCGTGGCCACTCGAACGCAGCCGTCGCCGCCGCTCACCACCACCGCGGCCACCGCACTCCCCACGCCCTGCCGCAGTGCCAAATCGCTCCGCCACGACGCCTCGTTTCTTCAAGCCGAATAACACCACCCCGAACGGCCTACAGTGACGCCCCCGAGCTCGTCTTCCCTACCGGCATCTAAAGATCGCTGGCGTCGATTCGGCGTCTCCAACGCATCCCCGAGCCCACTGATCTGCTGGTCGACCTCCCTGTGAGCTCCCCTTCGGTTCTCCTCTAGTCCCGTAGTCCCGCTCGTCCCCTAGCTAGCATGCCGCCTTGGTCGAAGCTTTTCCGCCGCCGACCGTGTTGCCGCCGTCGAGCTAGTCACTGGAGCTCATGTCTGAGCACTCCATCGTGCTCAGCACGCTCCCCGTAGCACATATCACCCCACCGCCGTCCTACCCGTGCACCACAACGCGATCCCGCGTGCAATCGAACTCCGGTTGCCGCCGTGAGGTTGTTTCCGGCGAGCTCCGGTCACCCCACGACCTCCCACCTGCTCCCCTGGATGCGGGTGAGCACGGGCTATGCCCCGGTGGTCTTCGCGCGTCCAGCCGACGCCCGTGGCGCAGCCCGGTGAACTTCCGCCGCCGATCTGGTCGTCGCTGGCCTAGGTCCGACGATGATGACATGGCGTTGTTATTAGCGGCTAATCCCCTAATTAGCACTCTAATAGAACCTGACAACGGGCCCCATCACAGGGTCAAACCCCAGTCAGCACTGGATTTGACCGTGGTTTAGTCCCTGTGTCAATGACACGCGAGTCCCACCAGCCAGGTTTGACCCTGGTCAACTTGGCTGACCTGCTGACGCAGTAGTGACACAATGCTGATGTCATTAATCATTTTCTGGATTAAAACTAATTCAAGAATTCCAGAAAATGACTTAAACTTCAAAAAATCATAGAAATTAAACTGTAACTCCAAATGAAATAAATTATATATGAAAAATGATCAGAAAAATCCAATCTAACCATCTGTACCATTTTCATGCATGTTAGAACAACTTATAGCTACTGTTTAGGACAAATCAAATGAATGGCATTTAAATAACCATATGTGGAGTTTGAATTTGAACCTTGGGTTCAAACCAACTACACTTAATTGTGTTGATAGTTGCATTAGGCCAAAACACAAGCATATTACCATGACATGATCATGCATCATATTGTTGCATTGCATTGATTGTGTCTTTCTCTGTTTGCCGGTAATTGTCCCCCTTCGGTAGATGTTGTTCCGGCGATGAGATCGATGACACCAATGAAGAACTATACTATCTTCAGAAGTGCCAGGCAAGCAAAACCCCCTTGTTCATTCCGATACAATCCCACGCTCTCGCTCCTGCTCTCTTTTACTGCATTAGGACAACAATGATTCAACTGTTACATGCTGCGGTAGTTGAACCCCTTTCCTCTGCATGACCTGTCATTGCCACAGTAAATAGATGAAACCCACTAGCATGAGTAGGAGTTGTTTGAGCCCTGATGTGCCTACTCATTCATGTTTATTTGTCATGCCTGCTACTGCTTAGAGTTGAGTCAGGTCTGATTCATTGGGGATGAATCGGAGGTGTGTAAACATGTCCTACTGTTGAGAGCTAAGTGTGTGAACACGGTTTGGTAAAGGTAGCGGTGAGAGGCCATGTAGGAGTACATGGTGGGTTGTCTCATTGAAGCCGTCCTCAGGAACTGAGTTCTGTGTTTGTGATCCATGAAACAGTTACTACCACTCATTGGGCCTGAAACCAATGGACCCTCTCGGCTTCTTGATCACCCTTGTCCTCTGTCCAGGAGTTGCAAGTAGTTTCTGGTGTTTGTAGTATGCTGGAGGCCGTGGGCAGCGCTGACCGAATGGGTGGGCTGTGATGCGGTAGGCACGTGGCTGGGCATGCCGGGCGCCCGTTTGGTGTCTCGAAACCCTGTACACATCGTTCGGGGCCGTATGTGGAAACCTCGGCCGGACTCCCTGCGGATGGAACCTGAATAGGCGATAAACCTGGACTAGAGACTTGAGTGTTTAGGCAGGCCGTGGCCGACACCCTCGCTGGGCTTCCGCTTGAAGGTTACCGAGTACATGTCATGTAAACGGCGATAAGTGGTGAGAGTGTGTTTGAAGAAGGACACCCCTGCAGGGTTAACATCATCTATTCGAATAGCTGTGTCCGCGGTAATGGACTTCAGGGTTGCCTATAACAGTTCATAGATAACTTGAAGTGGATACTCTAAAATGCGCAAGATAAGTGTGAGTGCTATAGATGGCCTTCTCGTAGGGGAGATGGGAGCGGATCCATAGCGGTGTATTGGTATGGTGAATATGTGGACTCGTGTGCGCCACCTCAAAGAGTTACTTGCAGTCGTAGTTCAGGATAGCCACCGAGTCAAAGTTGGCTTGCTGCAGTTAAACTCCACCACCCCCTTTATTGATACTGATGCATATGTAGCTAGTTCTGATGTAAGTCTTGCTGGGTACATTTGTACTCACGTTTGCCTATTTTATGTTTTGCAGAGAGACGTCAGTCTCGCTAGTAGTTTCGTGTGGCCTCCGACGTTTAGCTTGATACCTCAGCTACGATCTTGTACCCTCGGTAGGATCTGGTAGATAGTCAGGCTTCTTAGCCTTTTTCATTTGTAGTTGTCTGTACTCAGACATGTTAGGCTTCCGCATGTGCTTGTTGCTTGTATGCTCTGTATGTTGGGTCATGAGACCCATGTTTGTAATATCTCGCTCCTCGGAGCCTAATGAATAAATACTTGAGTCGTAGATTTATGTTGTGATGCCATGTTGTATTTACAAATATCGAGCATATTGTGTGTATGATTGAAATGCTTGGTATGTGTGGGATACGACAACCTAGTTGTTTATCCTTGGTAGCCTCTCTTATGGGGAAATGTAGTCTTGTGCTTCCATGAGCCATAGTAGTCCGCTACAGCCCGGTTCACCGGAGTCCTGCTAGCCCAGCACTACTACTCCGGACACTTGACTGGCTGGCATGTGATTCACTTCATTCCTTGTGTCTTTCCCTTCGGGGAAATGTCACACGGTGACATCCGGAGTCCTGCCTAGCTGCTACAGCCCGGGTTCCCGGAGTACTTGTAACACCCCAGATGTAACTTTCCCTATTTGTACTCCAACTCTTGCCTTTTCCGGCGTTAAGTTATATTTATTTCCTTGGGTTCGGGTTTTGTCTTCGTGTGTTGTTGTCTTTATCATGCATCTCATATCATGTCACCATGTGCATTGCGTTTGCATACGTGTTCGTCTCATGCATTCGAGCATTTTCCCCGTTGTCCGTTTTGCATTCTGGCGCTTCGTTCTCCTCCGGTGGTCAATTCTAGCTTTCTTTCGTGTGTGGGGATTAAACATTTCCGGATTGGGCCGAAACTTGCCAAGTGGCCTTGGTTTACTACCAGTAGACCGCCTATCAAGTTTCGTATCATTTGGACTTCGTTTGGTACTCCAACGGTTAACCGAGGGACCGAAAAGGCCTCGTGTGTGTTGCAGCCCAACACCCCTCCAATTTGGCCCAAAACCCACCAAACTCCTGCTCCATCACCTAGAGCGTTCGATCACGATCGCGCGGCCGAAAACCGCACCTCATTTGGACTCTCCTAGCTCCCTCTATGCCTATATATACACCCCTCCGTTTTCGGATCTTCTTCCTCCCACGAAACCCTAAAAAGTCCCTCGCGTCGGCCGGACATTGTCCAACCCGGCCGGACACACCGCCCCTGCCCACTCGCGCGCCGCCACATGGCAAGTTGCCACCGCCACCGCCCGCGGCTCGGCCGGCCCGTAGCCGGCCCTCCCCGTCGCCTGACCGGGCCACAAGCCGCCCCGCCGCCTGAGGGAGCCGCGCCGCCGCCCTCCACCTCGACGGCGAGCTCCGCCGCGGGTAGTCGCCTGCCTCCAGCCGCCGCACGAGCCGGCCTCCTCGCCCACGTCCAACGCCGGCGCCGCCCCGCCCGACTCCGGCGAGGATCCGGCACCCCCGGCCGCTCCCGCCTCGGATCCGGTCACCGATGACCTCAAACTCAAGCGTGAACAGTGTTTCCGGCGAACTCTGAAATCCACGCCAGATCTGGATCTGGGATCCCCTCGGTTGACATTTTCCCCTCTCCCCCTATTTTTTATGCATACTTTGACCTGTGATATCTCGGCATCCGTAGCTCCGATTTGGGCATATAGTATATCAAAATGTTCGTCTCGATGAGTACATCATTTCATTCCATTGCGTCATTTTCATTTGAGTTCGTCTTGATGCCCGAAATGCTGTTAGAAGGAGGCTTCGTGAGTTAATTGTCAGATCTGCTAGTTCATCTTAGACTTTTGTCATTTTTGCCATGATTATTGTGTGCATGATATGCCTATGAGTCCTTCATATGTTTTGTTAAGGGTTTTGTCTTATTTCCAGAGGTGCAACCCATGCATTTTTGTGACGTGTGTGGTGACTTTTGCAAGCTTACAAAGTGAGGCACCCGGTAAATCTGTTTTCGGGGACTTAGTACTTTTCACAAAGTCTGGGATTATTTAGTTCGCGATGCCATATGTTCATGCTGTTTCCTAGTGATCTGTGCCTCTTTTGAGGATGATCAGTAATGGAGTTTTGTTAATCTAGTAGTGCTCTATCCATCCATTTCTTTGTTTGCAATTATGGAGCACCCTAGCTTGAGTCAATCGAGCTCTACTTTTGCTTCGTTGCGAATCTGGGCAGATCGTCAACTTGTTTGCGATTTTGCCGATGTTATTGTAGTTGATCCGTGCATGATATGCCGTTGTTCTCGCCATGTCTAGCTTCTATTTTGTGCCTTATTTATGGGTGTATACTTGTCTTGCCATTACTTGCACCGTGGTGAGTGCATCGAGCTCGTAAACATGCCTTCGTGAGTTATGTTTCAGCATGTCCCAGTTCTCACTAAGTCTGAAAACTGATTATGTTTTTGCTATGTTCGTGTGCTTGTTAGTATATTTTGTGATCCCTTTTGGCTCAAGGTTACTAAGGGACTTTTGTTAAGCTTGTTGAGTAGCTCCATTCCATGTCTTTCTTTATCATGTTCAAGTCCTGTATCATGGTGTTTTATTGCTCCGAAGAGGGCTATATGATCTGAAATTCCAGACAAGTGTTAATTTTACAAAGTCTGAAATCTGTTTTGCATTTGCGTTTTTGCCATGCTTGTTTGAACCTCATAATGGATGAATTGGCCGTAGCTCAGTGCTAGACTTTTGTTAAGAATCTTGTGTGCATCCCTGCCATGTATTTTGTTGCCATGTTTGGGTGCTGTAGCACATTCATCTCATTGCATTTAGATGCCTACTTGCTGTAAATCGCAGACCGGTGTCATTTTTGAAACGCTTGCCATTTCCAAACCGTAACTCCGTTTCCGGCGTTCTTTATATCGTTTTCAAGCGATTTCATCTTATCTTTCCAGTGGCACCCCTGGTTCTCCAAGTTGAGGCCAGGTTCATACATTTCCTGTCATATCTTGCATTTTGCATAGCATGTCATCATTGCATCTTTTTGTTTGAGTTTGCACGTGGTTGATTGTATCCTTGTTGCTTGTTTGTCTTGTTTGGGTAGAGCCGGGAGAAGAGTTCGCTAACGAGGAGCCCGTTGAGTTTTCTTGTGAGGATCCAGTCAACTCTGACAACTGTGCAGGCAAGATGATCATACCCTCGAAATCACTACTATCTTTGCCATGCTAGTTTGCTCGCTCTTTTGCTATGCCATTGCTATGATGCCTACCACTTGCTTGAAAGCCTCCCAAATTCCCATGTCAAACCTCTAACCCACCTTTGTCCTAGCAAACCGTTGATTGGCTATGTTACCGCTTTGCTCAGCCCCTCTTATAGCGTTGCTAGTTGCAGGTGAAGTTTGGAGGCCGTTCCTTGTTGGAACATTTATTTACTTGTTGGGATATCATTATATTGCTATGTTATCTTAATGAATCTATATACTTGGTGAAGGGTGGAAGGCTCGGCCTCTCGCCTAGTGTTTTGTTCCACTCTTGCCGCCCTAGTTTCCGTCATATCGGTGTTATGTTCCTGGATTTTGCGTTCCTTACGCGGTTGGGTTATAATGGGAACCCCTTGATATTTCGCCTTGATTAAAGCTTTTCCAGCAATGCCCAACATTGGTCTTACCATTCTCCACCTAGCCTTTTCTTTCCCTTGGGTTCTGCAGACTCAAGGGTCATCTTATTTTATCCCCCCCGGGCCAGTGCTCCTCTGAGTGTTGGTCCAAACCGTCAGCCGCCGGTGGCTACCAGGGGCAACTCTGGGCTGGCCTACCAGAAGTTTAGACAATCTGAGTGTGCCCAGAGAAAGACATATGTGCAGCTCCTATCGGGATTTGTCGGCATATTCGGGCGGTGTTGCTGGTCTTGTTTTAACCTGTCGAAGTGTCTTGAGTTACTGAGATACCGAGTCTGATCGGAATGTCTTGGGAGGAGGTCTATTCCTTCGTTGACCGTGAGATCTTGTCATGGGCTAAGTTGGGACTCCCCTGCAGGGATTGAACTTTCGAAAGCCGTGCCCGCAGTTATGGGCAGATGGGAATTTGTTAATGTCCGGTTGTAGATAACTTGAACCTTAATTAATTAAAATGAATCAACTGAGTGTGTTACCGTGATGGCCTCTTCTCGGCGGAGTCTGGGAAGTGGACACGATGTTGGAGTAATGTTTGCGCAGGTTGTTCTCTAGCTTCTCGCTCGTGCTTTGCCTCCTCTTCTCGCTCTCTTTTGCGAATAAGTTAGCCACCATACCTGCTAGTCGCTTGCTGCAGCTCCACTCATATTTTACCCTGCCTTACCTATCAGCTTGAATAGTCTTGATCGCGAGAGTGCGAGATTGCTGAGTCCCTGTGGCTCACAGATTACTACTACACCAGATGCAGGGCCTGATGATTCCACTCCAGGTGACGCGTATGAGCTCAAGTGGGAGTTCGACAAAGACTCTCAAAGATACTACGTTTCCTTTCCCGATGATCAGTAGTGGTGCCCAGTTGGGGGTGATTGGGATCGTGTCGCATGTTGGGTTCTCTTTTATTTTGGCGCCGTAGTCGGGCCATGAGTGTTTGGATGATGTAATGTTATTTATGTACTTGATTGACGTGGCGAGTGTAAGCCATCTATGTTATCTCCCCTTTTATTATTATTACATGGGATGTTGTGAAGATTGCCTAACTTGCGACATATGCCTTCAATGCGATTATGTCTCTAAGTCGTGCCTCGACACGTGGGAGCTATAGTCGCATCGAGGGTGTTACAAGTTGGTAATCAGAGCCTTCCCCGACCTTAGGAGCCCCATTGCTTGATCGTTTTTAGCGGCCGAGTTGTGTCTAGAAAAATGTTTTGAGTCTTTAGGAATTATATATTGGAGAGCTTAGGAATTCTTTTTACTTACCAGTCTCCTCATCGCTCTGGTAAGGCTTCCTGACGTAGAGTTTTGACTCTTCTCTTCTCAAATTTCACTAAAAAAAATTTAGGATCACGCGAGTATATTGGAATCATTCCGATGGCTTATGATGAGAACATTGTCTTGGTGCCTCCTGTCAGGGGTTTAGTGGAAGTGTCCCGGGGAGTTGAGCTCTGAGGTGTTGTCATCATAATTTTATCGTTGCAATTCTGGAATACTTGAGATATTTTCGCCGACATCGAAAATCTCTTTTATGCAGTTCGTTGGTGAGATAACCTCGACGCCACCCAGTACTGGGGCGGGAGTTCGGGAGTATCGCCATAACTTGTATAACGGATGCTTTTCGAAGGTTGAGGTAGATGGTTTCCGAAGGTTTCTTGGTTATGTGTTGAAGGATGGATACAGCTGGATGTAGGATTTGCTAGTTTGGGTGAGATACTATGCTTCCCCTATATCCCCAACACCTGATTGCATAACCGGAAAGGTTCGGGAGTTTCATAGGTGGGAATTCTAGTAGCTCTAGTTCTTCTTCCACGAATATTGGTTTGAGATTGGGATTTCTTACCGATTATTCGTTCTTGATCCGTACCTTGTTGATTTATTTCTCTACCTTAATTCTGCGTGGCTTCTCAATTTATGGATATGTGACCATTTCAAGAGGAATGCATTTGTGCATTTTGTTCGGATGTGAAGACTATATGTTGCAATTTTCATTCCGTTGGATTCAGCTTCAATATTTGTCTATCAATGTGCTAATGGTGGTCAACCTCTTCAGGATGGCTCCTCCAACGCGCACGACTCCGAATCCTAATCCGCCACCACCTCCACATCCTCCAGAGGAATGGCAAGCTGTGATGGCCGCAACCAATGCAAACACACAGCTGATCATGCAAATTCTTCAAGAGCGCAATCAAGGCAGTCAAGGGAATCAGGGCAGCAATCAGAGTCACTTTGCTACACTCAATCAGTTCATTGCTAACGGGCCAAAAACTTTCAGCAATTGTGTTGAGGCAACCGATGCTGACGATTGGCTTGTGGATCTGTGTAAGCATTTCGAGTGCAGTAATGTCAGGCCTGAGGACTTTGTCAAGTTCGCTTCCTTGCAACTCAAAGATCAAGCTGCAGAATGGTTCCAGCAGTACAAGGACTCCAGAGGTGGACGTGTTATCACTTGGGATGATTTCCGTCGAGATTTCTGAGCTCATCATATTCCCCAGAGCGTGGTTGAAAGCAAGCGTGAGGAATTCCGCAATCTGATGCAAGGCTCTTAGTCTGTCTATGACTACAACAAGTTGTTCCAGAAGCTTGCCCGCTTTGCCAAGCAGGACGTCCCTGATGAGAAGAGCATGATATATCAGTTCAGGGGTGGTCTCAGAGAAGATATTCAGCTCGCTCTTGTTCTCTTTGAGCCCTTGAGGTACGATGAGTTCTACAACATGGCACCGAAGCAAGAGGCTGCTCAGTTGAGGTGTGATGCTTCCAAGAAGCGAGTCAGAGATGTTACTCCTTCTTCCTCTACTCAAGTGGCCAAGCAGCAGAAGTTTTGGCTTCCTCCTCCTCCGTTCCGTCAGCGGTCTCAGCAGAAGAGCAAAGGTGGCAGTGGTTCTTCCCCCCCCCCCCAACCCTGGCTTTCAGAACAAGACTTCGTCTCAAGCTCCAAGATCGAGTGCTCCGTATCACCGTCCGCTTTCAGAGGTCACGTGCAACAAGTGCCAACAGAAGGGTCACTATGCCAACAAGTGTCTCAACCAGAGGCGTCTTCCTCCTCCTCCTGTCAGATCGTCAAGTATAGCTGTGGTCAAGCATAACCCCAAGTACGCCAAGGTCAACATGGTGAATGCAGCCCAGGCAGAGGACTCGTCAGATGTGATTATGGGTAACCTTCCTGTTAACGATGTTCCTGCAAAAGTTCTTTTTGACATGGGTGCATCGCATTGCTTCATTTCCAGACCTTTTGCATCTAAGCATGGGTGGTTTTCTCAAGTTATGCATAAGACATTAGCAATCGTCTCTCCGGGTAGATGCTTGCTTGCTAACTACGAAGTTCCGGATATTTCTATCTCGATGGGTGATTTCAAGTTTCTGGCTTCCCCAATGATCCTTGGTAACTCGGATATTGATCTTATTCTCGGAATGGATTGGCTTTCTAAGCACAAGGCTCAGCTTGATTGTGCAGCCAGGCAGATTCAATTGACTCATTCGTCTGAGGATGTAATTGTCTTTGCCGCTCGGGATAATACTATCTGTCTGTTTTCTCTCAATGAGAAGGGTGAATTGGATGCCATCTCTCAAATTCCAGTCGTTTGCGAATACCAAGACGTCTTTCCAGAAGAGCTTCCAGGAATGCCTCCGCACCGGCCAGTTGAATTCGTTATTGAACTTGAGCCTGGCACGGAACATCTGTGCAAACGTCCTTACAAGCTCGGACCTGAAGAGTTGAAGGAGCTGAAGAAGCAACTCGATATGCAAGAGAAAATGGGTCTCATCCGGCCTAGTTCTTCTCCGTGGGGTTGTGGTGTTCTTTTTGTGAAGAAGAAGGATGGAACGGACCGACTTTGTGTTGATTACCGTCCAGTGAACAAGAAGACCATCAAGAACAAATACCCACTTCCCAACATCAATGAGCTGTTCGAAAAACTCAAAGGTGCTCAAGTATTCTCCAAGCTTGATCTCCGTATGGGTTATCACCAGATTCGCACTCGTGAAGAAGATATTCCCAAGACAGCATTCAGAACAAGCTTTGGTTCATATGAATACACTGTCATGTCTTTTGGCCTCGCCAACGCTCCTCCGACGTTCTCTTGCCTGATGAACTTCATCTTCAACGCCTACACCAATGACTTCGTTTTGGTCTATCTCGACGACATTATGGTTTTCTCCAAGAACAAGGAAGATCATGCCAAGCACTTGCGTTTGGTTCTTGATAAGCTCAGGGAACATCAGTTCTACGCCAAGTTCTCCAAGTGTGAATTTTGGCTCGATGAGGTTCTTTATCTTGGTCATATCATCTCTGCCAAGGGCATTGCCGTGAATCCTGAGAAGGTGTCTGCAATTGTGAATTGGGAACCTCCTCAGAATGTGAAGCAACTCCGTAGTTTTCTCGGTCTCGCAAGATATTGCCGAAGATTCGTTGAAAACTTTTCCAAGATCGTGAAGCCTCTCTCTAATCTTCTTCTGAAGCACGTCAAGTACGTTTGGTCTCCGGAGTGTGATATTGCTTTCAACACTTTGATAGAGAAATTGATCACTACTCTAGTTCTGACTCCACCTGATGAATCCAAGCCGTACGAGGTCTTTTGTGATGCCTCTCTCCAAGGTCTTGGCGCAGTATTGATGCAAGAGAAGAAAGTTGTAGCTTACAAATCTCGCCAGTTGAAGCCTAATGAGAAGAACTACCCCACTCATGATCTCGAGTTGGCGGCAGTTGTGCATGCTCTTTTGACTTGGAGACATCTTCTATTGGGAAGAAAAATGGACATTTTCACTGATCACAAGAGTCTCAAGTACAACTTCACTCAGCCTAATCTCAATCTCAGGCAGACTCGATGGGTCGAAATGATTCAAGAGTATAATCCGAGTATTGACTACACTCCAGGCAAGGCTAATGTGATTGTTGACGCTTTGAGCAGGAAGGCTTACTGCAACAGTCTGATTCTTAAGCCTCATCAACCCGAGCTTTGTGAAGCTTTCCGCAAACTTAATCTGCAAGTTGTTCCTCAAGGTTTCCTCGCCAACCTTCAAGTCTCTCCTACCTTAGAAGACCAGATTCGCCAAGCTCAGCTTCTTGATGCTATGGTGAAAAAGGTGAAGATTGGGATTGCCAAGAGTCAGCCCTAGTACAAGTGATATCGCCTTGATGACAAGGACACTCTCTTCTTCGAGGATCGTATTGTTGTTCCCAAAGGTGACCTCCGTAAATTGATCATGAACGAGGCTCACAATTCTCTTCTCTCCATCCACCATGGGAGCACGAAGATGTATCAGGACCTTAAGCAAGATTATTGGTTTACTCGAATGAAGCGCGAGATCGCTCAATTCGTGAATGAATGTGATGTCTGCAGAAGAGTGAAGGCAGAACACCAAAGGCCAGCAGGTCTCCTCCAACCTCTTGCCATTCCAGAATGGAAGTTTGACCACATTGAGATGGACTTCGTGACTGGGTTTCCAAAGTCCAAGCGTGGCAATGATGCTATATTCGTTGTCATCGACAAACTCACCAAAGTGGCTCACTTTCTGCCTATCAAAGAGTCGATCACTGCAGCTCAATTGGAACAACTCTATACCTCTCGTATTGTCTCTCTGCACGGTATTCCTCAATTGATCTCTTCAGACCGTGGCAGCATCTTTACCTCGAAGTTTTGGGATTCTTTCCAGAAGGCCATGGGCACGAACATCCGCTTCAGCACAGCTTTCCATCCTTAAACAAGCAGTCAAGTCGAGCGTGTCAACCAGATTCTTGAAGATATGCTCAGGGCTTGTGTGATCTCCTTCGGCATGAAGTGGGAGGATTGTCTTCCTTATGCTGAATTCTCCTACAACAACAGTTTTCAAGCAAGTTCGGGCAAGGCCCCTTTTGAAATTCTGTATGGCAGGAAGTGCCGTACCCCTCTCAACTGGTCTGAAACCGGTGAACGTCAGCTTTTGGGTAATGACTTAATCACAGAAACAGAGGAAATGTGCAAAGTCATTCGAGATAACCTCAAAGCAGCCCAATCCCGCCAGAAGAGCTACTATGATAGTAAGCACCGTGATTTGGCTTTCGAGATCGGAGATCATGTTTACCTCCGTGTCTCTCCTATGAAAGGTACTCGTCGCTTCGGTATGAAAGGGAAGCTTGCCCCTAGATACGTGGGACCTTTCAAGATTGTCAGCAAGAGAGGCGACCTCGCCTATCAACTCGAGCTTCCTTCAAACTTTGCAAATGTTCATGTTGTGTTCCATGTCTCTCAGCTTCGAAAGTGCTTCAAGACTCCTGACCGCACCGTCAACTTCGAGGACATTGAGCTCCAAGAAGATCTCTCTTATCGTGAGCACCCAGTTGCTATTCTTGAAGAGACTGAACGCAAGACTCGCAACAAGTCAATCAAATTTCTCAAAGTCAAGTGGTCACACCATTCCGACCATGAAGCTACCTGGGAACAGGAGGATCACCTCCGTTCTGAGTACCCGGCGTTCTTTCAGTCCTAGATCTCGGGACGAGATCTTTTCGTAGTGGTGGAGTGTGGTAACACCCCGGATGTAACTTTCCCAATTTGTACTCCAACTCTTGCCGTTTCTGGCGTTAAGTTATATTTATTTTTCTCGGGTTCGGGTCTTTGTCTCCGTGTGTTGTTTCGTTGTCATGCATCTCATATCATGTCCTCATGTGCATTGCATTTGCATACGTGTTCGTCTCATGCATTCGAGCATTTTCCCCGTTATTCGTTTTGCATTCCGGCGCTTCGTTCTCCTCCGGTGGTCGTTTTTAGCTTTCTTTCGTGTGTGGGGATTAAACATTTCAGGATTGGACCAAGAGTTGCCAAGCGGCCTTGGTTTACTACCGGTAGACCGCTTGTCAAGTTTTGTGCCATTTGGACTTCGTTTGATACTCCAACGGTTAACTGAGGGACCGAAAAGGCCTCGTGTGTGTTGCAGCCCGACATCCCTCCAATTTGGCCCAAAACCCCACCAAACTCTGCTCCATCACCTAGAGCGTTCGATCACGATCGCGTGGCTGAAAACCGCACCTCATTTGGACTCTCCTAGCTCCCTCTATGCCTATATATACACCCCTCCGTTTTCGGATCTTCTTCCTCCCACGAAACCCTAAAAATTCCCTCGCGCCGGCCGGAAATTGTCCGACCCGGCTGGACACACCGCCCCTGCCCACTCGCACGCCGCCACGTGGCAAGTCGCCGCCGCCACCGCCCGCGGCCCGGCCGGCCCGTAGCCAGCCCACCCCGCCGCTCGATCGGGCCACTCGCCGCCCCGCCGCCTGAGGGAGCCGCGCCGCCCCGCGCTCTCTTCCCCAACTCCGGTGGCCGCGCCGCCACCCGCCACCTCACCGGCGAGCTCCGCCGCGGCTCGCCGCCTGCCTCCAGCCGCCGCCCGAGCCGGCCTCCTCGCCCACGTTCAACGCCGGCGCCGCCCCGCCCGACTCCGGCGAGGATCCGGCGCCCCCGGCCGCTCCCGCCTCGGATCCGGTCACCGGCGACCTCAAACTCAGGCGTGAATAGTGTTTCTGGCGATCTCCGAAATCCGCACCAGATCTGGATCTGGCATCCCCTCGGTTGACTTTTTCCCCTCTCCCCCTATTTTTTATGCATACTTTGACCTGTGATATCTCCACATCCGTAGCTCCGATTTGGGCATATAGTATATCAAAATGTTCGTCTCCATGAGTACATCATTTCATTCCATTGCATCATTTTCATTTGAGTTCATATTGATGCCCGAAGTGCTGTTAGAAGCAGGCTTCATGAGTTAATTGTCAGATCTGCTAGTTCATCTTAGACTTTTGTCATTTTTGCCATGATTATTGTGTGCATGATATGCCTATGAGTCCTTCATATGTTTTGTTAAGGATTTTGTCTTCTTTCCAGAGGTGAAACCCATGCATTTTTGTGATGTGTGTGGTGACTTGTGCAAGCTTGCGAAGTGAGGCACCCGGTAAATCTGTTTTCAGGGACTTAGTAGTTTTCACTAAGTCTGCGACTATTTAGTTCATGATGCGATATGTTCTTGCTGTTTCCTAGTGATCCGTGCCTCTTTTGAGGATGATCAGTAAAGGAGTTTTGTTAATCTAGTAGTGCTCTATCCATCCATGTCTTTGTTTGCAATTATGGAGCACCCTAGCTTGAGTCAATCGAGCTCTACTTTTGCTTCGTTGTGAATCTGGGCAGATCGTCAACTTGTTTGCGATTTTGCCGATGTTATTGTAGTTGATCCGTGCATGCTATGCCGTTCTTCTCGCCATGTCTAGCTTGTATTTTGTGCCTTCTTTATGGGTGTATTCTTGTCTTGCCATGACTTGCACCGTGGTGAGTGCATCGAGCTCGTAAACATGCCTTCATGAGTTATGTTTCAGCATGTCCCAATTTTCACTAAGTCTGAAAATTGATTATGTTTTTGCTATGTTCGTGTGCTTGTTAGTATATTTTGTGATCCCTTTTGGCTCAAGGTAACTAAGGGACTTTTGTTAAGCTTGTTGAGTAGCTCCATGTCATCTCTTTGTTTGTCATGTTCAGGTCCTGTAGCATGTTGTTTTGATGCCCCGAAGAGGGCTTCATGATCTGAAATTTTAGACAAGTGTTGAGGCACCCTCGATGTGACTATAGCTCCCACGTGTCGAGGCACGACTTAGAGATATAATCGCATTGAAGGCATATGTCGCAAGTTAGGCAATCTTCACAACATCCCATGTAATATGATAATAAAAAGGGAGATAACATAGTTGGCTTACACTCGCCACGTCAATCAAGTACATAAATAACATTACATCATCCAAACACTCATGGCCCGACTACGGCGCCAAAAATAAAAGAGAACCCAACATGCGACACGGTCCCAATCACCCCCAACTGGGCACCACTACTGATCATCGGGAAAGGAAACGTAGTATCATTGAGTCTTCGTCGAACTCCCACTTGAGCTCATACGCGTCACCTGGAGCGGAATCATCAGGCCCTGCATCTGGTGTAATAGAAATCTGTGAGCCACAGGGACTCAGCAATCTCGCACCCTCGCGATCAAGACTATTTAAGCTTATGGGTATGGCAAGGTAAAATGTGAGTGGAGCTGCAGCAAGCGACTAGCAAGTATGGTGGCTAACTTATTCGCAAAAGAGAGCGAGAAGAGGAGGCAAAGCACGAGCGAGAAGCTAGAGAACAACCTGCGCAAACATTACTCCATTACCGTGTCCACTTCCCGGACTCCGCTGAGAAGAGGCCATCACGGTAACACACTCAGTTGATTCATTTTAATTAATTAAGGTTCAAGTTATCTACAACCGGACATTAACAAATTCCCATCTGCCCATAACCGCGGGCACGGCTTTCGAAAGTTCAATCCCTGCAGGGGAGTCCCAACTTAGCCCATGACAATCTCTCACGGTCAACGAAGGAATAGACCTCCTCCCAAGACATTCCGATCAGACTCGGTATCTCGGTAACTCAAGACACTTCGACAGGTTAAAACAAGACCAGCAACACCACCCGAATGTGCCGACAAATCCCGATAGGAGCTGCACATATCTCTTTCTCAGGGCACACTCAGATTGTCTAAACTTCCGGTAGGCCAGCCCAGAGTTGCCCCTGGTAGCCACCGGCGGCTGACGGTTTGGACCAACACTCAGAGGAGCACTGGCCCGGGGGGGTTAAAATAAGATGACCCTTGAGGCTGCAGAACCCAAGGGAAAGAAAATGCTAGGTGGCGAATGGTAAGACCAATGTTGGGAATTGCGGGAAAAGCTTTAATCAAGGCGAAATATCAAGGGGTTTCCATTATAACCCAACCGCGGAAGGAACGCAAAATCCGGGAACATAACACCGATATGACGGAAACTAGGGCGGCAAGAGTGGAACAAAACACTAGGCGAGAGGCCGAGCCTTCCACCCTTCACCAAGTATATAGATGCATTAAGAGAACATAGCAATATAATGATATCCCAACAAGTAAATAAATGTTCCAACAAGGAACGGCCTCCAAACTTCACCTGCAACTAGCAACGCTATAAGAGGGGCTGAGCAAAGCGGTAACATAGCCAATCAACGGTTTGCTAGGATAAAGGTGGGTTAGAGGTTTGACATGGAAATTTGGGAGGCTTTCAAGCAAGTGGTAGGCATCGTAGCAATGGCATAGCAAAAAGAGCGAGCAAACTAGCATGGCAAAGATAGTAGTGATTTCGAGGGTATCATCATCTTGCCTGCACAGTTGTCAGAGTTGACTAGACCCTCACAAGCAAACTCAACGGGCTCCTCGTTAGCGAACCCGTCTCCCGGCTCTACCCAAACAAGACAAACAAGCAACAAGGATACAATCAACCACGTGCAAACTCAAACAAAAAGATGCAATGATGACATGCTATGCGGGATGCGATGCGGGATGCAAAATGTAAGATATGACAGGAAATATATGAACCTGGCCTCAACTTGGAAAACCAAGTGTGCCACTGGAAAGATGAGATGAAATCGCTTGAAAACAATATAAAGAATGCTGGAATCGGAGTTACGGTTTGGAAATGGCAAGCGTTTCAAAATTGACACCGGTCTGCGATTTACAGCAAGTAGGCATCTAAATGCAATGATATGAACGTGCTACAGCACCCAAACATGGCAACAAAATACATGGCAGGGATGCACACAATATGCTTAACAAAAGTCTAGCACTGAGCTACGGCCAATTCATCCATTATGAGGTTCAAACAAACATGGCAAAAACGCAAATGCAAAACATGGCAATTAACACTTGTCTGAAATTTCAGATCATATAGCCCTCTTCGGAGCAACAAAACAACATGCTACAGGACCTGAACATGACAAAGAAAGACATGGAATGGAGCTACTCAACAAGCTTAACAAAAGTCCCTTAGTGACCTTGAGCCAAAAGGGATCACAAAATATACTAACAAGCACACGAACATAGCAAAAACATAATCAGTTTTCAGACTTTGTGAAAACTGGGACATGCTGAAAGATAACTCACGAAGGCATGTTTACGAGCTCGATGCACTCACCACGGTGCAAGTCATGGAAAGACAAGCATACACCCATAAAGAAGGCACAAAATACAAGCTATACATGGCGAGAACAATGGCATAGCATGCACGGATCAACTACAATAACATCGGCAAAATCGCAAACAAGTGGACGATCTGCCGAGATTCACAAAGAAGCAAAAGTAGAGCTCGATTGACTCAAGCTAGGGTGCTCCATAATTGCAAACAAAGACATGGATGGATAGAGCACTACTAGATTAACAAAACTCCTTTACTGATCATCCTCAAAAGAGGCACGGATCACTAGAAAACAGCATGAACATATGGCATCGTGAACTAAATAATCCCAGACTTAGTGAAAACTACTAAGTCTCTTAAAACAGATTTACTGGGTGCCTCACTTTGCAAGCTTGCACAAGTCACCACACACATCACAAAAATGCATGGGTTGCACCTCTGGAAAGAAGAAAAAATCCTTAACAAAACATATGAAGGACTCATAGGCATATCATGCACCCAATAATCATGGCAAAAATGACAAAAGTCTAAGATGAACTAGCAGATCTGACAATTAACTCACGAAGCCTCCTTCTAACAGCATTTCGGGCATCAAGATGAACTTAAATGAAAATTATGCAATGGAATAAAATGATGTACTCATCGAGACGAACATTTTGATATACTATATGCCCAAATCGGAGCTACGGATGCGGAGATATCACAGGTCAAAGTATGCGTAAAAAAATAGGGGGAGAGGGGAAAAGTCAAGAGAGGGGATCCCAGATCCAGATCTGGCGCGGATTTCGGAGTTCGCCGGAAACACTGTTCATGCCGGAGTTTGAGGTCGCCGGTGACCGGATCCGAGGCGGGAGCGGCCGGGGGCGCCGGATCCTCGCCGGAGTCGGCCGGGGCGGCGCCGGCGTTGGACGTGGGCGAGGAGGCTGGCTCGGGCGGCGGCTGGAGGCAGGCGGCGAGCCGCGGCGGAGCTCACCGGCGAGGTGGCGGGCGGCGGCGCGGCCACCGGAGTCGGGGAAGAGAGCGCGGGGCGGCGCGGCTCCCTCAGGCGCGAGGCGGCGAGTGGCCCGGTCGGGCGGCGGGGAGGGCCGGTTACGGGCCGGCCGGGCCGCGGGCGGTGGCGGCGGCGACTTGCCACGTGGCGGTGCGCGAGTGGGCGGGGGTGGTGTGTCCGGCCGGGTCGGACAATGTCCGGCCGGCGCGAGGGAATTTTTAGGGTTTCGTGGGAGGAGGAGATCCGAAAAACGGGGGGGGGTGTATTTATAGGCATAGAGGGAGCTAGGAGAGTCCAAATGAGGTGCGGTTTTCGGCCACGCGATCGTGATCGAACGCTCTAGGTTATGGAGCAGAGTTTGGTGGGTTTTGGGCCAAATTGGAGGGGTGTTGGGCTGCAACACACACGAGGCCTTTTCGGTCCCTCGGTTAACCGTTGGAGTATCAAACGAAGTCCAAATGGCACGAAACTTGACAAGCGGTCTACCGGTAGTAAACCAAGGCCGCTTGGCAAGTCTCGGTCCAATCCGGAAATGTTTAATCCCCACACACGAAAGAAAGCTAAAAACGACCACCGGAGGAGAACGAACCGCCGGAATGCAAAACGGATAACGGGGAAAATGCTCGAATGCATGAACGAACACGGATGCAAATGCAATGCACATGATGACATGATATGAGATGCATGACAACGAAACAACACACGGAGACAAAGACCCGAACCCGAGAAAAATAAATATAACTTAACGCCGGAAACGACAAGAGTTGGAGTACAAATTGGGAAAGTTACATCCGGGGTGTTACAACACTCCACCACTACGAAAAGATCTCGTCCCAAGATCTAGGACTGAAAGAACGCCGGGTACTCAGAACGGAGGTGATCCTCGCGTTCCCAGGTAGCTTCACGATCAGAATGGTGTGACCACTTGACTTTGAGAAATTTGATTGACTTGTTGCGAGTCTTGCGTTCAGTCTCTTCAAGAATAGCAACTGGGTGCTCACGATAAGAGAGATCTTCTTGGAGCTCAATGTCCTCAAAGTTGACGGTGCGGTCAGGAGCCTTGAAGCACTTTCGAAGCTGAGAGACATGGCACACATCATGAGCATTTGCAAAGTTTGAAGGAAGCTCGAGTTGATAGGCGAGTTCGCCTCTCTTGCTGACAATCTTGAAAGGTCCCACGTATCTAGGGGCAAGCTTCCCTTTGATACCGAAGCGACGAGTACCTTTCATAGGAGAGACACGGAGGTAAACATGATCTCCGATCTCGAAAGCCAAATCACGGTGCTTACTATCATAGTAGCTCTTCTGGCGGGATTGGGCTTCTTTGAGGTTATCTCGAATGACTTTGCACATTTCCTCTGCTCTGTGATTAAGTTGGTAATCAGAGCCTTCCCTGACCTTAGAAGTCCGATTGATTGATCGTTTTTAGCGGCCGAGTTGTGTCTAGAAAAATGTTTTGAGTCTTTAGGAATTATATATCGGAGAGCTTAGGAATTATTTTTTACTTCCCAGAGTCCTCATCGCTCTGGTAAGGCATCTTGACGTAGAGTTTTGACTCTTCTCTTCTCAAATTTCACTAAATTTTTTTTAGGATTACGCGAGTATCTTGGAATCGTTCCGATGGCTTATGATGAGAACATTGTCTTGGTGCCTCCTGTCAGGGGTTTAGTGGAAGTGTCCCGGGGAGTTGAGCTCTGAGGTGTTGTCATCATAATTTTATCGTTGCAATTCTGGAATGCTTGAGATATTTTCGCCGACATCGAAAATCTCTTTTATGCAGTTCGTTGGTGAGATAACCTCGACGCCACCCAGTACTGGGGTGGGAGTTCGGGAGTATCGCCATAACTTGTATAACGGATGCTTTTCGAAGGTTGAGGTAGATGGTTTCCGAAGGTTTCTTGGTTATGTGTTGAAGGATGGATACAGCTGGATGTAGGATTTGCTAGTTTGGGTGAGATATTATGCTTCCCCTGTATCCCCAACACCTGATTGCATAACCGGAAAGGTTCGGGAGTTTCATAGGTGGGAATTCTAGTAGCTCTAGTTCTTCTTCCACGGATATTGGTTTGAGATTGGGATTTCTTACCGATTATTCGTTCTTGATCCGTACCTTGTTGATTTATTTCTCTACCTTAATTCTGCGTGGCTTCTCAATTTATGGATATGTGACCATTTCAAGAGGAATGCATTCGTGCATTTTGTTCGGATGTGAAGACTATATGTTGCAATTTTCATTCCGTTGGATTCAGCTTCAATAATTTATCTGTCAATGTGCTAATGGTGGTCAATCTCTTCAGGATGGCTCCTCCAACGCGCACGACTCCGAATCCTGATCCGCCACCACCTCCACCTCCTCCAGAGGCATGGCAAGCTGTGATGGCCGCAACCAATGCAAACACACAGCTGATCATGCAAATTCTTCAAGAGCGCAATCAAGGCAGTCAAGGGAATCAGGGCACCAATCAGAGTCACTTTGCTACACTCAACCAGTTCCTTGCTAACGGGCCAAAAACTTTCAGCAATTGTGTTGAGGCAACCGATGCTGACGATTGGGTTGTGGATCTGTGGAAGCATTTCGAGTGCAGTAACGTCAGGCCTGAGGACTTTGTCAAGTTTGCTTCCTTCCAACTCAAAGATCAAGCTGCAGAATGGTTCCAGCAGTACAAGGACTCCAGAGGTGGACGTGTTATCACTTGGGATTATTTCCGTCGAGATTTCCGAGCTCATCATATTCCCCAGAGCGTGGTTGAAAGCAAGCGTTAGGAATTCCACAATCTGAAGCAAGGCTCTTTGTCTGTCTATGACTACAACAAGTTGTTCCAGAAGCTTGCCCGCTTTGCCAAGCAGGACGTCCCTGATGAGAAGAGCATGATATATCAGTTCAGGGGTGGTCTCAGAGAAGATATTCAGCTCGCTCTTGTTCTCTTTGAGCCCTTGAGATACGATGAGTTCTACAACATGGCACTGAAGCAAGAGGCTGCTCAGTTGAGGTGTGATGCTTCCAAGAAGTGAGTCAGAGATGTTACTCCTTCTTCCTCTACTCAAGTGGCCAAGCAGCAGAAGTTTTGGCTTCCTCCTCCTCCGTTCCGTCAGCGGTCTCAGCAGAAGAGCAAAGGTGGCAGTGGTTCTTCCCACCCACCCAACCCTGGCTTTCAGAACAAGACTTCGTCTCAAGCTCCAAGATCGAGTGCTCCGTATCACCGTCCGCTTTCAGAGGTCACGTGCAACAAGTGCCAACAGAGGGTCATTGCTACCCTGATTGCTGCCCTGATTCCCTTGACTGCCTTGATTGCACTCTTGAAGAATTTGCATGATCAGCTGTGTATTTGCATTGGTTGCGGCCATCACAGCTTGCCATGCCTCTGGAGGAGGTGGAGGTGGTGGCGGATCAGGATTCGGAGTCGTGCGCGTTGGAGGAGCCATCCTGAAGAGGTTGACCACCATTAGCACATTGACAGATAAATATTGAAGCTGAATCCAACGGAATGAAAATTGCAGCATATGGTCTTCACATCCGAACAAAATGCACGAATGCATTCCTCTTGAAATGGTCACATATCCATAAATTGTGAAGCCACGCAGAATTAAGGTAGAGAAATAAATCAACAAGGTACGGATCAAGAACGAATAATCGGTAAGAAATCCCAATCTCAAACCAATATCCGTGGAAGAAGAACTAGAGCTACTAGAATTCCCACCTATGAAACTCCCGAACCTTTCCGGTTATGCAATCAGGTGTTGGGGATACAGGGGAAGCATAATATCTCACCCAAACTAGCAAATCCTACATCCAGCTATATCCATCCTTCAACACATAACCAAGAAACCTTCAGAAACCATCTACCTCAACCTTCGAAAAGCATCCGTTATACAAGTTATGGCGATACTCCCGAACTCCCGCCCCAGTACTGGGTGGCGTCGAGGTTATCTCACCAACGAACTGCATAAAAGAGATTTTCGATGTCGGCGAAAATATCTCAAGTATTCCAGAATTGCAACGATAAAATTATGATGACAACACCTTAGAGCTCAACTCCCCAGGACACTTCCACTAAACCCCTGATAGGAGGCACCAAGACAATGTTCTCATCATAAGCCATCGGAACGACTCCAAGATACTCGCGTGATCCTAAAATTTTTTTTAGTGAAATTTGAGAAGAGAAGAGTCAAAACTCTACGTCAGGAAGCCTTACCAGAGCGATGAGGAGACCGGGAAGTAAAAAGAATTCCTAAGCTCTCCGATATATAATTCCTAAAGACTCAAAACATTTTTCTAGACACAACTCGGCCGCTAAAAACGATCAAGCAATGGGGATCCTAAGGTCGGGGAAGGCTCTGATACCAACTTGTAACACCCTCGATGCGACTATAGCTCCCACGTGTCGAGGCACGACTTAGAGACATAATCGCATTGAAGGCATATGTTGCAAGTTAGGCAATCTTCACAACATCCCATGTAATAATAATAAAAGGGGAGATAACATAGTTGGCTTACACTCGCCACGTCAATCAAGTACATAAATAACATTACATCATCCAAACACTCATGGCCCGACTACGGCACCAAAATAAAAGAGAACCCAACATGCGACACGGTCCCAATCACCCCCAACTGGGCACCACTACTGATCATCGGGAAAGGAAACATAGTATCGTTGAGAGTCTTCGTCGAACTCCCACTTGAGCTCATACGCGTCTCCTGGAGCGGAATCATCAGGCCCTGCATCTGGTGTAATAGTAATCTGTGAGCCACAGGGACTCAGCAATCTCGCACCCTCGCGATCAAGACTATTTAAGCTTATGGGTATGGCAAGATAAATATATGAGTGGAGCTGCAGCAAGCGACTAGCAAGTATGGTGGCTAACTTATTCACAAAAGAGAGCGAGAGGAGGAGGCAAAGCACGAGCGAGAAGCTAGAGACAACCTGCGCAAACATTACTTCAACACCGTGTCCACTTCCCGGACTCCGCCGAGAAGAGGCCATCACGGTAACACACTCAGTTGATTCATTTTAATTAATTAAGGTTCAAGTTATCTACAACCAGACATTAACAAATTCCCATCTGCCCATAACCGTGGGCACGGCTTTCGAAAGTTCAATCCGTGCAGGGGAGTCCCAACTTAGCCCATGACAAGCTCTCACGGTCAACGAAGGAATAGACCTCCTCCCAAGACATTCCGATCAGACTCGGTATCTCGGTAACTCAAGACACTTCGACAGGTTAAAACAAGACCAGCAACACCGCCCGAATGTGCCGACAAATCCCGATAGGAGCTGCACATATCTGTTTCTTAGGGCACACTCAGATTGTCTAAACTTCCGGTAGGCCAGCCCAGAGATGCCCCTGGTAGCCACCGGCGGCTGACGGTTTGGACCAACACTCAGAGGAGCACTGGCCCGGGGGGTTAAAATAAGATGACCCTTGAGTCTGCAGAACCCAAGGGAAAGAAAAGGCTAGGTGGCGAATGGTAAGACCAATGTTGGGCATTGCTGGAAAAGCTTTAATCAAGGTGAAATATCAAGGGGTTCCCATTATAACCCAACCGCATAAGGAACGCAAAATCCGGGAACATAACACCGATATGACGAGAGTGGAACAAACCACTAGGCGAGAGGACGAGCCTTCCACCCTTCACCAAGTATATAGATGCATTAAGATAACATAGAAATATAATGATATCCCAACAAGTAAATAAATGTTCCAACAAGGAACGGCCTCCAAACTTCACCTGCAACTAGCAACGCTATAAGAGGGGCTGAGCAAAGCGGTAACATAGCCAATCAACGGTTTGCTAGGACAAAGGTGGGTTAGAGGTTTGACATGGCAATTTGGGAGGCTTTCAAGCAAGTGATAGGCATCGTAGCAATGGCATAGCAAAGAGCGAGCAAACTAGCATAGCAAAGATAGTAGTGATTTCGAGGGTATGATCATCTTGCCTACACAGTTGTCAGAGTTGACTGGATCCTCACAAGCAAACTCAACAGGCTCCTCGTTAGCGAACTCGTCTCCCGGCTCTACCCAAACAAGACAAACAAGCAACAAGGATACAATCAACCACGTGCAAACTCAAACAAAAAGATGCAATGATGACATGCTATGCGGGATGCGATGCGGGATGCAAAACGCAAGATATGACAGGAAATGAATTAACATGGCCTCAACATGGAAAACCAAGTGTGCCACTGGAAAGATGAGATGAAATCGCTTGAAAACGATATAAAGAACGCCGGAATCGGAGTTACGGTTTGGAAATGGCAAGCGTTTCAAAAATGACACCGGTCTGCGATTTACAGCAAGTAGGCATCTAAATGCAATGAGATGAACGTGCTACAGCACCCAAACATGGCAAAAAAATACATGGCAGGGATGCACACAAGATGCTTAACAAAAGTCTAGCACTGAGATACTGCCAATTCATCCATTATGAGGTTCAAACAAGCATGGCAAAAACGCAAATGCAAAACAGATTTCAGACTTAGTGAAATTAACACTTGTCTGGAATTTCAGATCATATAGCCCTCTTCGGAGCAACAAAACATGCTATAGGACCTGAACATGACAAAGAAAGACATGGCATGGAGCTACTCAACAAGCTTAACAAAAGTCCCTTAGTGACCTTGAGCCAAAAGGGATCACAAAATATACTAACAAGCACACGAACATAGCAAAAACATAATCAGTTTTCAGACTTAGTGAAAACTGGGACATGTTGAAACATAACTCACGAAGGCATGTTTACGAGCTCGATGCACTCACCACGGTGCAAGTCATGGCAATACAATCATACACCCATAAATAAGGCACAAAATACAAGCTAGACATGGCGAGAACAACGGCATAGCATGCACGGATCAACTACAATAACATCGGCAAAAATCGCAAACAAGTTGACGATCTGCCCAGATTCACAACGAAGCAAAAGTAGAGCTCGATTGACTCAAGCTAGGGTGCTCCATAATTGCAAACAAAGACATGGATGGATAGAGCACTACTAGATTAACAAAACTCCTTTACTGATCATCCTCAAAAGAGGCACGGATCACTAGGAAACAGCAAGAACATATGGCATCATGAACTAAATAATCCCAGACTTTGTGAGAACTACTAAGTCCCTGAAAACAGATTTACCGGGTGCCTCACTTTGCAAGCTTGCACAAGTCACCACACACATCACAAAAATGCATGGGTTGCACCTCTGGAAACAAGACAAAATCCTTAACGAAACATATGAAGGACTCATAGGCATATCATGCACACAATAATCATGGCAAAAATGACAAAAGTCTAAGATGAACTAGCAGATCTGACAATTAACTCACGAAGCCTCCTTATAACAGCATTTCGGGCATCAAGATGAACTCAAATGAAAATAATGCAATGGAATGAAATGATGTACTCATCCAGATCTGGCGCGGATTTCGGAGTTCGCCGGAAACACTATTCACGCCGTAGTTTGAGGTCGCCGGTGACCGGATCCGAGGCGGGAGCGGCCGGGGGCGCCGGATCCTTGCCGGAGTCGGGCGGGGCGGCGCCGGTGTTGGACGTGGGCGAGGAGGCCGGCTCGGGCGGCGGCTGGAGGTAGGCGGCGAGCCGCGGCGGAGCTCGCTGGCGAGGTGGCGGGCGGCGGCGCGGCCACCGGAGTCAGGAAAGAGAGCGCGGGGCGGCGCGGCTCCCTCAGGCGGCGGGGCGGCGAGTGGCCCGGTCAGGCGGCGGGGAGGGCCGGCTATGGGCCGGCCGGGCCGCAGGCGGTGGCGGCGGTGACTTACCACGTGGCGGCGCGCGAGTGGGCGGGGGCGGTGTGTCCGGCCGGGTCGGACAATGTCCGGCCGGCGCGAGGGAATATTTAGGGTTTCGTGGGAGGAGATCCGAAAAACGGGAGGGTGTATTTATAGGCATAGAGGGAGCTAGGAGAGTCCAAATGAGGTTCGGTTTTCGGCCACGCGATCGTGATCGAACGCTCTAGGTGATGGAGCAGAGTTTGGTGGGTTTTGGGCCAAATTGGAGGGGGGTTGGGCTGCAACACACACGAGGCCTTTTCGGTCCCTCGGTTAACCGTTGGAGTACCAAACGAAGTCCAAATGATACGAAACTTGATAGGCGGTCTACTGGTAGTAAACCAAGGCCACTTGGCAAGTTTCGGCCCAATCCGGAAATGTTTAATCCCCACACACGAAAGAAAGCTAGAATTGACCACCGGAGGAGAACGAAGCGCCAGAATGCAAAACGGACAACGGGGAAAATGCTCGAATGCATGAGACGAACACGTATGCAAACGCAATGCACATGGTGACATGATATGAGATGCATGATAAAGACAACAACACACGAAGACAAAACCCGAACCCAAGGAAATAAATATAACTTAACGCCGGAAAAGGCAAGAGTTGGAGTACAAATAGGGAAAGTTACATCTGGGGTGTTACAAGTACTCCGGGAACCCGGGCTGTAGCAAGCTAGGCAGGACTCCGGATGTCACCGCGTGACATTTCCCCGAAGGGAAAGACACAGGAATGAAGTGAATCACATGCCAGCCAGTCAAGTGTTCCGGAGTAGTAGTGCTGGGCTAGCAGGACTCCGGTGAACCGGGCTGTAGCGGACTACTATGGCTCATGGAAGCACAAGACTACATTTCCCCATAAGAGAGGCTACCAAGGATAAACAACTAGGTTGTCGTATCCCACACATACCAAGCATTTCAATCATACACACAATATGCTCGATATTTGTAAATACAACATGGCATCACAACATAAATCTACGACTCAAGTATTTATTCATTAGGCTCCGAGGAGCGAGATATTACAAACATGGGTCTCATGACCCAACATACAGAGCATACAAGCAACAAGCACATGCGGAAGCCTAACATGTCTGAGTACAGACAACTACAAATGAAAAAGGCTAAGAAGCCTGACTATCTACCAGATCCTGCCGAGGGTACAAGATCGTAGCTGAGGTATCAAGCTAAACGTCGGAGTCCACACGAAACTACTAGCGAGACTGACGTCTCTCTGCAAAACATAAAATAGGCAAACGTGAGTACAAATGTACCCAGCAAGACTTACATCAGAACTAGCTACATATGCATCAGTATCAATAAAGGGGGTGGTGGAGTTTAACTGCAGCAAGCCAACTTTGACTCGGTGGCTATCCTGAACTACGACTGCAAGTAACTCTTTGAGGTGGCGCACACGAGTCCACATATTCACCATACCAATACACCGCTATGGATCCGCTCCCGTCTCCCCTACGAGAAGGCCATCCATAGCACTCACACTTATCTTGCGCATTTTAGAGTATCCACTTCAAGTTATCTATGAACTGTTATAGGCAACCCAGAAGTCCATTACCATGGATACGGCTATTCGAATAGATGATGTTAACCCTGCAGGGGTGTACTTCTTCACACACGCTCTCACCACTTATCGCCGTTTACATGACATGTACTCGGCAACCTTCAAGCGGAAGCCCAGCGAGGGTGTCGGCCACGGCCTACCTAAACACTCAAGTCTCTAGTCCAGGTTTATTGCCTATTCAGGTTCCATCCGCAGGGATTCCGGCCAAGGTTTCCACATACGGCCCCGAACGATGTGTACAGGGTTCCGAGACACCAAACGGGCGCCCGGCATGCCCGGCCACGTGCCTACCGCATCACAGCCCACCCCTCCGGTCAGTGCTGCCCACGGCCTCCAGCATACTACAAACACCAGAAACTACTTGCAACTCCTGGACAGAGGACAAGGGTGATCAAGAAGCCGAGAGGGTCCATTGGTTTTGGGCCCAATGCGTGGTAGTAACTGTTTCATGGATCACAAACACAGAACTCAGTTCCTGAGGACGGCTTCAATGAGACAACCCACCATGTACTCCTACATGGCCTCTCACCACTACCTTTACCAAATCTTGTTCACACACTTAGCTCTCAACAGTAGGACATGTTTACACACCTCCGATTCATCCCCGATGAATCAAACCTGACTCAACTCTAAGCAGTAGCAGGCATGACAAACAAACATGAATGAATAGGCGCATCAGGGCTCAAACAACTCCTACTCATGCTAGTGGGTTTCATCTATTTACTGTGGCAATGACAGGTCATGCAGACGAAAGGGGTTCAACTACCGCAGCATGTAACAGTTGAATCGTTGTTGTCCTAATGCAGTAAAAGAGAGCAGGAGCGAGAGAGTGGTATTGTATCAGAATGAACAAGGGGGTTTTGCTTGCCTGGCACTTCTGAACATAGTATAGTTCTTCATCGGTGTCATCGATCTCATCACCGGAACAACATCTACCGAAGGGGGATAATTACCGGCAAACAGAGAAGGACACAATCAATGCAATGCAACAATATGATGCATGCTCATGTCATGGTAATATTCTTGTGTTTTGGCCTAATGCAACTAGCAACACATTTAAGTGTAGTTGGTTTGAACCCAAGGTTCAAATTCAAACTCCACATATGGTTATTTAAATGCCATTCATTCGATTTGTCCTAAATAGTAGCTATAAGTTGTTCTACCATGCATGAAAATGGTACAGATGGTTAGATTGGATTTTTCTGATCATTTTTCATATATAATTTATTTCATTTGGAGCTACGGTTTAATTTCTATGATTTTTTGAAGTTTAAGTCATTTTCTGGAATTCCTAAATTAATTTTAATCCAGAAAATGATTAATGACATCAGCATTGTGTCACTACTGCGTCAGCAGGTCAGCCGAGTTGACCAGGGTCAAACCTGGCTGGTGGGACCCGTGTGTCATTGACACAGGGACTAAACCACGGTCAAATCCAGCGCTGATTGGTGTTTGACCCTGTGGTGGGGCCCGCTGTCAGGTTCTATTAGAGTGCTAATTGGGGGATTAGCCGCTAATAACGACGCCATGTCATCATCGTCGGACCTAGGCCGATGACGACCAGATCTGTGGCGGAAGTTCACCGGGGCTGCGCCACGGGCGTCGGCTGGACGCGCGAAGACCATCGGGGTGTAGCCCGTGCTCGCCCGCATCCAGGGAGCAGGTGGGAGGTCGTGGGGTGACCGGAGCTTGCCGGAAACAACCTCATGGCAGCGGCCGGAGTTCGGTTGCGCGCGGGATCGCGCTGTGGTGCACGGGGAGGACGGCGGTGGGTGATATGTGCTACGGGGAGCGTGCTGAGCACGATGGAGTGCTCGGACATGAGCTCCAGTTACTAGCTCGACGGCGGCAACACGGTCGGTGGCGGAAAAGCTTCGGCCAAGGCGGCATGCTAGCTAGGGGACGAGCGGGACTACGAGACTAGGGGAGAACCGAAGGGGAGCTCACAGGGAGGTCGACCAGCAGATCAGTGGGCTCAGGGATGCGTCGGAGACGGCGAATCAACGCCGGCGATCTTCAGATGCCGGTGAGTTAGACGAGCTCGGGGGCATCATTGTAGGCCATCCGGGGTGGTGTTATTCGGCTTGAGGAAACGAGGCGTCGTGGCGGAGCGATTTAGCACTGCGGCAGGGCGTGGGGAGTGCGGTGGCCGCGGTGGTGGTGAGCGGTGGTGACGGCTGCATTCGGGTGGCCGCGAGGGGGAGAGCAGAGGAGAGGGAAGAGGCACGGGGAGAGTGGGAGAGAGGTCGGGGGCTGCATGGCGATGCATGGAGGAGTCCAGGGTGTCGGGGACGCAGGCAACCAGGCAGGAGGTGGCTTGGGCACGTGTGCGCGCGCGGTGAGCACGCGCTCTGCCTACTGGCCTAGGGAGGAAGACGATAGGGGAGGTGGAGGTGGGCTGGGCCGGCACAGCACCAGGCCAGGTGGGCTGCACATTAGGTAGGTCCAGGTAACTCTCTCTCCCTTCTCTTTTCTATTTAGTTTTCTGTTTTTCTATTTCTGCCTTTGTTTTTGATTTAGCAAAAATGCCAAACCACTTTGTAAAAAGCTCAAAATATTTGTGGGCACTTGGGAAATTATTTCCCACAGCCCTCAAATGTTTTCAAGATTATTTGGACATTTAAATATATTTATAGAATTTAATTTTCCAAATTCAAATACTTATGAGTTAACTCCAAAATCCAGAAATGTCCCAGAAATGTGTGCATCATTTTTGGGAGAAGTTTTCACCCATTCCAAACTTGATGAACTTTTCTGGAGGCCATTTTGGGTAGATGGAAAAGATTTAATTTGACCCTAGTTGTATTTCACTTGCTGCTAGGGTTTATCAGTCCCCATTTCAACTTTCGGCTAAAGTTAGACATGATGCAATAGATAGTGCTAGCTTAGTACATGGTAGAGCTAGGGATGTGACAATGGAATAACTAAGTACTACATGATCAAACTCCATTACTGACCTACTCATCGGAAAAAATCCGACTACCTCTCAATGCCGGCAACTCTAGTGGAGTCAACGTGCAACCATGGCCAGGGAGCGGTGGACTGTTCGAAGGATTGTCCCATAGAAGAACCTTCTCCTCGAGGACGCATGGAAGACCAACAAGCATGGCCTTTTCCCAAGCCATTTTAAGCACCATCTTGAAATAGTTGGTGCAGGAAGCACCGAGTCTTGCGGCGGTGAGGACATCGGAGTGGCGTGCGATTTCTCCTAGAGGATCGTCGTCCAAGGTCTCCCAGCCCTGACGAGGAGGAGAATCGCCTGGCGAATCCATGGGAGCAGCGACGAACTGCCTTCTCTTCGGGGGAAGGGGAACTGGCGAGGAGGAGATAAGAGCGTAGTAACCGCAGGGCCTCGTCCCTTCCAACTATAGAGCGTAGTAAGTGAAGGGGTGAAGCTATTATTTACTACTAGTACTAGCATTATGGGATGTTATGGGATTGCATTATACTCTAAATAATAGCATTAGTAAGAAATTTTTGGCACTAGCTAGTAGTTTTTGGCGTGGATTAAGAAATTTTGGGTATGTTTTTGCTATTTTTTGTACAAGCCAACTAGTGTCAAAAAACGTCTTACATTACGTGACAGAGGAGTACGCACTCGTACTGTAGCAGTGCTAGTACTACTTTCTCAACTAGTAGTGCGGGGGTACTACTAGTGCCATGTGCTGCACTTCTAGTATAGTGCACCAGTTTTGAACTCTTGAATCTCAGGGCCAACGAGCTTCAGTTGGAAGTGGAGGGTACTACTGTTCTCTAGAACCATCGCTATACTATCAATCCAGGGAAAGTACACCTGCGTAGTGGCCTAGTGGGTACTCTCGGTGCTCTATTCAGCCGCTCATCTCACGTAGCTGGCCTACTCAGCTGCTCCTCTCACGCACACACTAGCAGCCTATTTATCAGCAATAGTTACTGCGGGGGCAGAACATTTGAGTTATTTGATACAACGAGACAAGGCTTTTCGCTTCCATTTGTGGAGGTGTAATGGATCTCGTTGAACTTTGTTAGTAGTTCCTTCTTTATGAATGAGATGAAGCAAAGCTTTTGCCTCCGTTTCAAAAAAAACATGTCAAGAGGAATTTCTTTTATAGTAGAGCCGATAATGGAGTGAAGTCCATGTGTGCAACGCCACAAGCTACAAAGTAGTAGTAGAGCACTTTACGTACAGAGCCATATTGCACAGTTTCCAATGCCCCGCCAGGCTTTTCCGGCTCCTCGGGCTTAATTGGGAGGCGCTAGTTTAAATATGCTACTAGTTGACGAGGAAGCTACAAGCGAGGTGCGGCTAGGGCGAGCACGCGAGACACGAGATGCTGGGAAGGAAAACCCGTTCACGTGGCTAGGCTATCTAGTGCACCCAGATTGTGGTGCCGCACGTCCGTTTGACTTCAAAACTCAAACTACCCGTGTAAAATATTGGCTCGCAGCGAAGTTACTATTAAAAAAAGACTGTCATGCGTTCGGCCGGGATCGAACCCACAAAACGAGGTATACACTCCCGCGACTAGTAGTAGTACTCGTTGGAGTACAACGCAACCTAGAATCGCTTTTTGTCGCTAGTAGCACATTGTTCCTTAGGTTAGCCATAGTGGGGATAACATAAGTGGTAACATGCACTTGGGACTAGCAAACATGCTTATGTGGCACATAATTAAAGAAGAGAGAGAGTGTTAGAGTAACATAGGTAGATACCGTATCATGTTAAATGCTATGCTACTTTGTGTCAGCATGGCAATAAATATGATCATCTATGATACTAGTTTATGATACTATGCACTATGGAGATAGTATCATACACTAGTATCATACGCATGTTACTAGCATATGATACTCCCCACTATGAGTAGCCTTACAAGAAACCCCTAATAATGCAAGAAACCACTAATAATGCCAAGAAATTACTACCACTTGCATACGTGGCAGACTTAAGATAAGACTACCTTATCAACCATTGTACATGCTCTTACCAACCAGCCCTACCAAGAAATGACTACTCTACAAAGTGCCATTATAGGCACGTTTCAACCCATGGCCCTGTTTGGATACATTTGTTGTTAATCTAAACCTGCCATCCAAACACCACTTTGGTTAGAGTTAGTTCAGGATTAGAATCTAACCTTTGACTTAGAGTATCCAAATAGGGCCCATGTCGCCCATTAAGTCAACGCCTTCTATTCGACCGGGTGTTATGACTTATGGGACCTACATGTCAGTCTGCACAAAAATCCCCGAGTGACCTCCTACCTCCGGCCCATCCACCTAGTCATCCTCGGCCACGGGACGCAGCTACCACCGCCGGCAGAAGGCGAGGTCAAAACCACCAGTGGTGCGGAGCCCATCTTGCGGTAGCCTAGATGCCAGCTCCGTCCGGCGCTCGTGGCCGCTAGCTAGCCAAGATAGCTCCATCCAGCTGCTTGTCTGCAAGGTTTGCTAGCTAGATTGGCACGGCGGCTTGCTCGCGCGCACGTGCTAAGGCCAGCCATCTGGCTCGAGCGAAGGCCAGCGCGGCGGCTTGCTCGCTCGTGAGTCACGCTCAGGCCAACCTGCCAACCCGTGCGGAGGCCAGCGCGGCGTCCGGCCCGTTCGGCGGAGCGGCGGCCAACTCGCTCATCACCGGTGCCACAGACGAACACGCATCAGCACTGTTCGAAGTAATGTTCAGAAAAAATAATGATTTGAGGGGGAATAACAGGATAGAAGGTCAGATGTGGGTCCCTCGTGTCAACGGTCAAACAAAATGTGTTGGTTTAAGCTGCCTCGTCAGTAGGGACATGTGGGCCAACCCTGTCATAAATGGGTTTAAACTAACCTAATCGGTAGGTAGTAGTTTTTGGAGTGGATTAAGAAATTTTGGGTATGTTTTTGCTATTTTTTGTACAATAGATTCTTCCTAGGGCTGGTTGAAAGTGGTAGTTTTTTTGTTAAATACTCTACATATTGTAAGTAGGAGTGAAAGTTAAGCTTTGGAACCCAATAAGCAAGGCTAGTTACATAGTGCATATGTGTACATGATTGAAAGTAAATATCAACCATGAGTGACTAATATCTTGATGGAAAACTCGAAACTACGGAATACTAGGGATTTTTTTGCATGGTTGGAAATACTAGCAATGTTCATGTGCATTGCAATGAATCATAATTAGAATAATACTTATTCAGAAACTTGATACAAAACACTCTAATTTTGATATACATATATCACTAGAGATATATTATGTTTCAATTAGAATATATTCCTTGGGCTGTTTTGGTGAGGTCAGGGAGGGATGTGGTTGGTTTTAAGATACTAATTATGGGTTTTTCTGCAAATTGGTATACAAGTGGGATGTTTGTGAGAAAAGGCAACAACTTACCTCACAGTCGTTAGATGTAGATCTAATGGTCAGAAATGACGGATGGCAGACACACCATCATCACCAACTTAGTCTTCTATAGGAGTACTAGCAAGATCCGTGCATTGCACGGAACATCAAGATGCATTTTTTTTATAAAAACACTCGTTGTGATTGACCCATGCGGGAGTAATCCCATGTGTAAAAACTAATGATATCTCGAGAAATAGGAGATAATGTGAAGAGGAATGTGCATGGTGGTGATTGGTGGTCGGACTGAGCGGAGGCATGGGGATTGATGATGCCGGCAGCAGCCACCAGGCCAGTTTGTTCCAGAGGATTCCTTTCTTAATTGCTCAAGAATGAGGTTGTTGGAGATAAGGATGAACGAGGTAAGGCCTTGTCTGCAAATGTGGAGAGGGGTGCGGGTATCTTTTAGTTTAATTTCCATCAGTCAGATATAGATCGGACAGTCTATATTGCAAGATGGCACACGTACCATCATCACCAACTCGGTTTTTTATAAGAGAAGAAATATAAGTATGGAGATACAAACGTATTATCAATACTTGTTTCCGTAAACTAGCATCTACATTCTATTCAACGCCTCAGCATGTGAGGCCTTAGCACAATGACTTCTCGACTGTGTAAAACAAAGATTTTCCCGTCGCCGATAAGGAGGGGGTGACGGCGGCGCGCTTTTTGGCTTGCTCTAGTCCTAGTAGTCATACTAGGTGGTCTAAGCACGTGTAGATTTATTCTTTTTCACGTCTCGTGTTCGCCGTATTGCCACGACTGTTGATGAATAGACGGTAAGTTATTCACGGGTAAACCCTTGTTGATCGTGTTTGCGAGAGAGAGAGAGACAGTGTGCGTGTGTGATATGTCTAGAGACTGAGGCAATGATAACAGATTCTTTGTGTCTATGTGTGTGGAGGATAGAGAGAGACATGTACATGGGGCTTTGTGTTGTGTAACGTGGAGACACATATACATAATTAGGGAGTGGTGTGCGAGATACACATGTGGACATGGGGAGAGATGAGGATCCAGATTAATGGGTGTTTGTGTGTGTCTGTGTGTGTGTGTTTGTGCGCGCGTTTGTGTGTGAGAGGGAGTGTGTGTGTGTGTGTGTGGAGTAGAGAGACCACTAATGATGTAAACCTAGTATAAGGGAAGGGGGGATGGTGTGACATGTGTAGTAGCAGGATAGCATGGGTGCGGGCGGGGGGAGCAGACTATTTGGAAGAGACATCAATTGTGTGTGGGATAGGGGTGTGAGAGCGAGAGAGAGAGAGAGCTAGCGACGGAGAGAGAGAGAGAGATAAAGAGAGGGGGTGAGAGAGGGGGCGTTTGTGTCCATACATGGCGTATAGATAGGGAGACAATGTTGATGTTGTTTGAAATTGGCCTATGTACGGAGACACAAGGGAAGCGAGTCATCGTGTGTGTGATAGGGACTTCATGAGAGATCTAGAATAGATGGTGTAGAGAATAATGTGCAAGATCGAGAACGACGATACATTAGGGAGCTATGGAAAGAGTCACGACATATATGTATACAGGGAGGAGCTGGGGCGGGTCCGCATGTGGGAGTGATAGAAAGAGGAGAGTGGTGCACAAGGAGACAAATTGTGCTTGTTTTGCAGTGGGGGTGGTGTGTGAGGTGAGTGTGTGAGAACCACATAACTAGGGAGATAGACATTTGGGGGCGACGTTTTGTGTGTATGGGAAAGATACACTCTACATAGTGCGTGTGCTTGGGAAAGAGAGATGACGGGAGACCTAGCTAGAGAGTGGGGGAAGAGATGTGTGCATGCCCAAGAGATAAAGTGATAGAGACCTATATTGGGGTTCGGACTTTAGAAGAGAGAGGGGTGTTAATGTGCTCATGTGTTTGTGTTTGGGGGGAGAGAACGACTTCTCTCTGTGTGTGGGGGGGCGATGAGGGGGGGGGGTTTGCTTCAGATAAAGAGTGAGGTGTGTATATTTGAGGGACTTTAGCGTAATTGAGATATACATGGTCAATAGTGTGTGCACTCAAGGTTGATCAATTTGTTTCACAGTTTGGACTATGAGATAACGATACTTTTGAACATGCGTGATATACTTTGATGTACCAGAATTACAAACCTAAGATTGGAATTTTGGAATTCGACTCGATCATTAGCTTTTGTAATTCATTTAAACAGAGGTACATTTTTAAGCCAGGATTTCATGATTTCAAATTCATATATCAAACCTAGAGATATACACATACGGGCATGTTCAAACTTTATAATCATCCACCGTATTCATACACATACACATTTTTGCTTTTGTCATCATATTTAGGATAAACACATTTGGAATTTCATTTGAATTGGACCATATGATGGTATTTGCTTGTAGTAGCTCAATGATCCATATTTGAATTGAATGGATAATCTAAGTTTCGAGTTGGAGACATTGATTTTCAAAACTAGCACTTTTTTGCGTGCAAAACAAACAAATTCTCGGCCATGATATCATAGTCGGCCGTACAAGAGCAGAATATAATTCCAGGCGCCAAAAGCTTTCAAACTTCCCGCTCACATCAAAATATCTTGCGCTCGAAAGTTTAGCCCTGCGATATTCCTATTTTACCCCTGCCACATGAATGGAAAAGGGATGCTTTGGTAACTCCATTGTTTTCCCCTCTTTGCCCCCAACATTCTTCCCAAGAGCCCCTCCCTTCCCCTCCCCGACCCGCCCCCCAACCATGGCAAGCCGCCGAATCTAGTCCTCCGCCGCAGCGGTGGACCTCACACCCCGATGGATCTACCTTCCGCACCTTGAAACCCCCAACTGCCAACTCACCACTTCACCGGACCCGCTTCAGCGACTGGCTTGTACACTGCTCCAGATCTCCTTGACCGCCATCATGGTCCACCGCACCGGATCTGCTTAACCGACGCCCTCGTCCACCACAGTGTAGGCCCTTCGCAGACTCCCTCGTCCGTCCCTTCGCTGGCCCTTCATACAAGCCCTCGTCCGCCGCAACAGATCCGCCTCACCAAAAGCACTGTACAACGCGCCCGCCGAAGCCTTCGTCCACTGCACCGGACCCGCTCCACGGACACAATATTCAACTCCACCAGCCCTGCTTTATTGACGCTGCGGCCTCATCAGGTTATTTTGATCTGTACTCCTTCGGTTTTTCTCTTTATCGTGCAACTGTTCACTTACCACAGATGAGCATTCTTGTATGTCGACAGGCGCCGCAACCGTAGCACTGGAGCCGCTTCAGCGACGGCGACAGCCGGCCCAAACTCAACTGCAACACGAGCACCATCGACGATTCTTAGGTATCAAGTATGCCAACGATACCCATACGCCGCCGAGAATCACGTACTATTATCCAACGGCCGGCGCCTATGTTCACTTTCTTAGCATAAGCACCGCACCTTTGAATTTCTTTAGGGCATCATTCTGTTTTTCATGAGACGCGTTATTCTGCTTGCACCTGTAGGGCCATACTCTTCTGGCAGTGAACATGTTACATGTGCTAAATTACATACTAGTGCACATATAGTTAATATGCTTTTGTTTTGTCCTAAGTATTACTGTACTTCCTAGATATCACTGCCTACTATTTTACTTCTTGCATGCTATATTTATGATAATGGTGTTGTTCTGATGCCACCTGTTGGTTCCATCAGACTGCTTCATGTTCTCTATGCTTAATTACACATCTGCAAACTAGCATGTGGTTCCGCTGGTTTTTGTTCGTTTTACCCTACATTTTCTGATGCTAGATATTACATTACTGCTACGAGCCTCTGTTCATTACTTTTTTGTGTTTTCTTGATCTTCCCAAGTTGCATGACTAATTTGATGCTTCTATTAATTATGGAGCTGCCAACCCCATCAAGCAAAATATTTGTTCTTTTGGGGCTGGCACCTCGAACAAGCATAAAAATAGAGGGAAGCAGATATATTGTCGTGTATGCACACACCCTTCTTTCATTAGTTTATATGAACCATTGATGATCAACTCGAACCAGTGCATGCGATTAAAATTAATTTTACCTAAATAGAGGGTGCAGAATAAACTACAACAAGTAGATTTGCAACCACGGGATGCTGACGATATCTTCAAAGAACATTGCAACAACAACGAGGCTTCACAACAACATATGGTAAGCCAGTGTGTTTTAGTACATGTGAAATGTAATGCGTGTGGGCTGCTTTCTTGGCTTGTGCCCTCAACCTGTAATCCTATAGAATAACAAATAGTCCAGTTGTCTGCTTTGATGTATTGCTTGATACGAATGCTTGTTTGTTACTTGTTACGCTATACCTGAGTTGGCCAATATGTCAGCAGTGCCTGTTGTACTATCGTAAAGAAATGCATGCCTAGTTCCTTTGAGTCCTTAACTTTTCCTCTGAACTTTATCACAAGACTGTCTTCGTAGTTTATATGAGGCCACATTGTTAAGTGCTTTCTCAGATTATTTCAACTGCTTAGATGCCTTGGCAACTTAAATATAGTGGTGGTACACTCCCTTTCAACTAGGGATGTCATCTGGGTCCCGTTTAATCCCGATTAAAGTCCACTAGTGGTATGATAGTGGAAAAGAGTTTTTGTTTTTTTGAGGAAAATGAACCAGGGAGCTAGCAAAAACTAACTAGATGGGACTGGCGGATGTCTTTATTTGCCACTTACATCCCTAGTTTCATCTTACCATTTTAATTTCTTTTCGGCTGATGCTGCTTCAAACCATTTAAATATATCTTGCCATGCCCGGCAATAATTCGTATGTCGTTTACCATGTAAGCTTACTGCCTGGATCATGCGATAACTATCTCTTACTTATGTCTAGCAGAAACCTTTCAGGATGCCGTTCACACTAGGACACAATGTACAACCCCAGAATCTATTTGTGGAAGCAGTGCGCCATCCATGTTACCAGATGGTAGCAGTTCAGAGGCAACACCGCCGGAGAGTAGTCTAAGCACAAATATTATAGTTCTTGAGGCTCTACTAGAGGCAGAAAGAGATGGTGTGGCTACCATGAATGAGGTAATCTCGATCTTGAAGCTGGAAATTATGCAATTAGCTGCACGCATTATGCAAGCAACCCAAGAATTGGAGGAAGTAAGAATGTTGCATTTGAAGACGGAGGAGGTCCTTCTGCTTCTGCTATCTGAAGCCCAGGGTAATCCCAGTTTTTTTTAGATAGCAGTTGAAATTGTCATTAGATTATTGTACTTGCATGTTGTGTCATGTCTCTGAATGGATTATGTTGTAAGACTCCCTATGTTGTCCATGTGTTGTAATGACATAAGGTGAACTGTTTTTCGTGTGAGCATATTGTATTGGATGAAATAACTGTTTGACTCAAAGTGTATCCAACCTACTGAATTCGAAGATCACGACATTTCTAAATCATAATCATATATAAAGGTGGAATAAATCTTTGTTGTGGTTTTGAAGAAATAAATAACAAAACATAGAATTATCTGTGGATATTCGTAATTGAATAAAAATTGGATTTGGATTTAGTTGCTAGGGCCTAGGGCAAACGTGAATGATAATTCTCCCAAGTTTTGAACAAAGCGTCTAAACACCCACTATCATTTGTGGGCTGCCCGAGGCAAGTGTTTGCGAGATGGAAATTACTGTCTACCCCTGACACTTGACATCCTTATCGACCGGATTTACCCTGTTGTCAATAGGGGTAGACTAGTAACTTCAATCAGACATGACACGACGGCCTCTGAGCCCTTTTAGACACGGTGGGCGCCAAACGTGGGTGGCAAAACACATTTGATTCAAGCTCGTCCGAAAGACATGTGTCTCTCCCTCCATTTCCCCATTCATCCACGGTGGGCGGCAAAACAAACTCTCCTCGTCTGAAATCATTGTAGGATAATATTTTAAATAGGGGCAGATGTGTAACTTCCCTCAGACGTGACAAAACTGCCCTACCTGTCAGCCCCGTTCATACACCGTGGGCGCCAACCATGGGCAGCAAAACACCCTCTCCTCACCCGAAATCGTTACCGGCAAATATTTGGAAGATGCGAGATTACCGTCCTATCCCCAACCGATGTGATGTCTGAAATTTTAAACGGGGGATAAGTTCGTAACTTTCCCACATTTCAGACAAGTGCGTCCCAAAGTTTGAGATCCCCCTCCCCCTCCATTTCCCCATTCATACACCATCGACGCCACGACAACCTCCCCACTGCGGCCAGCCTCCTCTATCCGCCACCCCATCCTCCACCTTGCCGGAGCCGCTACCCCTTCCCCGTCGTCCACTACAAGAGATGGACATCTCTCATCCACAGCGCCGGACCATGATCCTTTCATCGCGTCGTCTTGCTTCATCAGTGCCGCCGTCCACTTTGCCGTTGCCGCTCCTACGACCGCCTCGTCCGCGGCAACAACATTTATCCCCAACCCGTCCGTCTGCCATCTAAAGTCTTCTTCCCCGCCGCCGACAGCCATCACACCCGCAGCACCCTCAACGTATCAGCAGGGGCCTACACAGCGTCGCAAGAGAGCTGGTACTCTTCCATATGTGCTTAAGTTATTGATCTCACCTGGAAAATAGATCTTAAATTGTTTACTGTACTTTTCTTGTCCGTACCAAATCGTAGTGGCTAGTTGAATGCAAACATTGGTTGCGAAGTACCTTTGTCCGGTTTGCACCTTCAGATCCGCCATGTCACGGTCACTATACTCGTAAAGCTTATGGTTTCCCCCCCTTTATATTCACTACCATCATCGTAGGTGCTTCCCTGCTTCGTGTCGTGCTAGCACTACTCCTCAAGACCTCAACACATCAAGCGAAACAACATGCCACTCATAATTCCAAAGTTTACGTGTTGAAATACAAATCTG
Organism: Triticum urartu; assembly: GCF_003073215.2. Classification (NCBI taxonomy): domain Eukaryota; kingdom Viridiplantae; phylum Streptophyta; class Magnoliopsida; order Poales; family Poaceae; genus Triticum; species Triticum urartu. The sequence continues at coordinate 557,421,757 of NC_053024.1, forward strand.
ATATGATGCTCATATTACTAAAATAGAGAATGTTTAATTGGTCACCTAATGTTCCTATATTCGTTTCAAAAAGCATGTGCGCCACCCACTGGTGCAGCTAGTTCCACTTTCCTGATTTTACTCTTGATGCTTAGGGTTTTCCCCTTTTATCTACTCTATTATGATCTGCGTAGGTGCTTTCTGTCATACTAGCATTACTCCACCCTTCAAGCTAAACAACACAACACTTGAAATTTCAAAGCTTAGTTGTTCAAATATGATTGTGATATGATACTGATATTAGTTAAGAGACACATTTAATTGGTTAGCTAAAGGTCCCACTTGAGTTTCCAAATGCATGTCGTGACATATAGAGAGACAGCAGAATTGCATTTCTATGTCACTTGTTGACTGTACTTTCTTGTTCATACCAAATCTTAGTTGTTATTTCAAAGCAAATATCGGTTGCTAACTACCCTTTGCGCGGTTTGCAGCTTCAGATCTGCCATCCCACTGCCACGGTCAACACTATACTCATCATGCTTACGGTTTCCTCATTTTATGATCACCACGATCAGCCTACGTGGTTCGTGTCGTAATAGCACTGCTCCACCCATCGAGCTAAACAAGCTTAGTTGTACAAATTCAAATATGATATTATGCTAATATTAGTAAAACTGAGAGATGTTTAATTGTTCAGCTAAATGTTCCTACTTTAGTTTCGAAATGCATGTGAGCCACATATGGACAGACCGGAAGGAATTGTATTTCTCTGTGCGCTCTGGTTCATCATGGGTGGCCAACCGAAATTGTATAGAAAGACTTGTAATATCTTCAATCTGCTTGCTCTTCTGCTCTTCTTTAAGATGATCGTCTTCTCTTGCGGTCGACTGGTCAGGTCGATTTATTCTCCCTTAGTATATTTTGAATCTGTCAGGTCAGGTCGACTTGTTCTTCTTTACTATATGTTGAAGCTGTCATCTGCGAAGTATCATCACTTCTAGAGCTCTCATATTTTGAGTAGTAGGCCACATTATATTAATGCACACACCAAATTACAGCATGCATGGCACCTCTTAGAAGAATTGCAGAGATAGCACAAAGGGGTTTACAGGGAGGAAGTATTGGATTAGAATCACTTCTGCATTACAAATATAATCTCACTTGTTTTTATGTTTTCATGCATGTCAAGTATTGAACATTATCAAAATGAATATGAGAATGGGCACACGAGAGGAATATTGTAGAACGATCCACTAGCTAACAAACTTGGCATGGTGGAGGATGACTTATCTTATACACCCATCAAGGTGCATGCTCTAACTTGGCAAGGTTGTATTGGTCGCACATATTTTGCATCTGACCTCTTGCCTTACTTCTACTTTGTTACACCATCTGCTTAGTTTAAGCATCATATATGAGTATATGCCATACCTATCCATTTTCTGTACCTATTCCATGTGTCGTCATACTATGTTTTTCTAGTCAAATGTTGTTCTTTCGTAATAGATGTCCAAAAGGAAGAGGGTGATTGCAGATCCTCAAGGAGTACAAACTAGGTATTTGGAAAAGGTAGTGGTACCGGTTAAATCAGATAGATCAGCAGCCACAGAAAAAACAGGCCCAACTGTAACAGACTTTTCCCCTACTCCAGTGGCCAAACCCCTATTAGAACCGCTGACAGCCCAGCGTCAGGTACTGTCTATGATATCAATTCAAAATTTGAACTCCTAAATTTCTGCATGTGCCTTAACTTCTCTCTTGTGTGAAAACTAATTTTAGATGAATCTCCTTGCTCAAAGGATCATAGGATCTCACGACGATACTGGGCTTTGCATTGCTCTTGTCAGTACCTCTTACCCTTTGTCAGCATGCTTACACTCATTGCTGTTTGATTATGTAGCATCACTGTAAATGTTCGCTTCTTTATCCTTCCTTTGCTTGAAATTATAAGATCTATATTTACTCTTAGATAAATGTATAATTAACACAATGGTTATGAAGTTTTGGATTGCTCATGTAAGTACCTGTTGTCATGTACTCCCTCTGTATCGAATTAATTGTTGATCAATTGGATGTATTTAGAACTTAATAGTGCTAGATACATCCATTTGAGCGACAACTAATAACAGACGGTGGTGGTATTACTGTACATGCATCACGAGATAGTTGATTGTCTGCATCTTATCTTCCCTGCCCTCCACTTTCTCCAAATTATCATATCTACATTTGCTCTTACCAAAATGTTGAATAAAGCCAATGCCACTGCACACGTTGATGTCTGTATTCCTCTTGTCAGTACCTTTTGCCTTGTAACGCTGTACTTAATTAATTGCTATTTGATTATGTATCATTAGTCTGCACCTGAGCTTCATTATCCTCTATTTTTTCCAATATTATTTGGTCTATATTTACTCTTTGCAAAATGTAGAATAATGGCAACGCTTATAAAGAATTTTCTTTGGGGAATTTATTGAATTATCTTTCCATCAACATGGAGAAGGGCTTTGTCCAGCCCGTGTTAACATGTAATGTAAGTTCATCCTTCTCAAGCCTTCAAACTTTGTTCTAGTATAGATTTGGATAGGCATCATTTCCTCCACTGCTGTTTACATCTGATTGGATGTTTGCAACAACTACCAGTTTTAAATTGTAGTTGTAAAAACATGTTCCTTATGCAGAACAGATCCATTTATTTGCTTATATAATTGTGAAACCTGTTATGTGTCTCCTTGTTTCTCTTTCAGAGTCGTATCTCTTATGCCAGGTAGAACTTTAGGAAAGATAGTGAGCCAAACCATCTTGAGGACAGCGAGATGACCCCAAGGTCCTGTCTTGATGAAGACATTGAGTTGAAGCTACTCACCAGCAGGTCTGAGACAACCTCTGTGTCGGTGTCAAAACCGGCGGATCTCGGGTAGGGGGTCCCGAACTGTGAGTCTAAGGCGGATGGTAACAGGAGGCAGGGGACACGATGTTTACCCAGGTTCGGGCCCTCTCGATGGAGGTAAAACCCTACGTCCTGCTTGATTGATCTTGATGATATGAGTATTACAAGAGTTGATCTACCACGAGATCGTAGAGGCTAAACCCTAGAAGCTAGCCTATGGTATGATTGTATATTGTCCTACGGACTAAACCCTCCGGTTTATATAGACACGGAGGGGGCTAGGGTTACACAGAGTCGCTTACAAGGGAGGAGATCTACATATCCGCATTGCCAAGCTTGCCTTCCACGCCAAGGAAAGTCCCATCCGGACACGGGACGAAGTATTCAATCTTGTATCTTCATAGTCCAACAGTCCGGTCAAAGGATATAGTCCGGCTGTCCGGAGACCCCCTGATCCAGGACTCCCTCAGTAGCCCGTGAACCAGGCTTCAATGACGATGAGTCCGGCACGCAGTTTCGTCTTCGGCATTGCAAGGCGGGTTCCTCCTCCGAATACTCCATGGAAGATTTTGAACACAAGGATAGTGTCCGGCTCTGCAAAATAAGTTTCCGCATACCACCGTAGAGAGAATAATATTTCCACAAATCTAATATGCTAACATGTTTTGACAGCATGACCTCACGTCATGGCCCGGTCATTATTCGAACTGTTTTTCTCAACCAGCACCGCACATATCGCGAGGCGGTTTTCTTGACACGTCTTGTCAAAGCAGAGATCGTGTCCCCCTTATTACGGGATTCTCATCAATACGGACATGGGTAACCCAACCGCGCCATCAATTATAGCGCTTGGGGAATAAGCGATTTTACTAGGCAAGTGGGGAGGCGCATCGCCTCTTCCGCCCTTATAAATTGACAAGGATTCACCCTTTTTACCCACGCCTTCTTCCTCTTTTCTTACCCATTATCACACACTCGAGCTCCAGCACCCAAGTTCGCGTCCTTCTTCTCAAACCACTCCAAGCATGTCTGGAGCGGGAGGCAAGTGGATGGTCTCCTCTGTCATAGAGGAGAACACCACAAAGTTACGGGAAGCCGGATATCTGGCCGCGGATATCACGCACCGGCTGCCAGATGTAGGGCAGATCATCCCTACGCCCGAACCCCATGAGAGGGTAGTTTTTCTTACCCACTTCGTCCGTGGACTGGGATTTCCCCTCCACCCATTTGTTTGCGGGCTCATGTTCTACTACGGGCTGGATTTTCATGATCTGGCCCCCAATTTCATCCTCAACATCTCGGCGTTCATCATTGTGTGCGAGGCCTTCCTCCGCATCAGGCCCCATTTTGTCCTGTGGCTGAAAACCTTCAATGTTAAACCGAAGGTGGTGGTTGGCCAGCAAGCAGAGTGTGGAGGAGCCATGGTGGGCAAAATGCCTAACGTCACCTGGCTCGAAGGCTCCTATGTGGAGACCATAAAGGGGTGGCAATCGGGGTGGTTCTACATCACCGAGCCGCGCGACACCAACTGGGTGGCGGCCCCCAAATTCCGATCCGGAATCCCCACACGGCTCACTTACTAGAAAGAGAAGGGCCTGTCCTGGGGTTCCCCGGTAGAGCTGATCGGACTCCAGACCTGCATCAGGAACATGATGAGCAAGAAAATCAAGCTTGTCAACGTGGTCCAGGTCATGCTCTTCCGCCGGATTCTCCCGTGTCAACGACGGGCATTCAATTTGTGGGAGTTCGACCCGGCCAAGCACCAGCCGCTGCGAGAGCTCTATGACATGACGCACAAGGACGTCTGGAGGGTGCTGTTCAAGGTCGCCGAGGTACCTGCTTCCCTCACCGAGGACCGAGGACTCAGGGCAAAGCGCCATGCCAATCCGGTAAGTTTTTATATCTCACAGGGTATTTATTTGCCCCAGTTAAATCATTTGTGAGATCTAAGCTTCCATGTCATTAACAAGACTGGATAAAGACAGCGGAGCAGCTCGATTTCCCAGCCCCCCTGCCTAAAGATCCTGCAGATGCTCTCCTAATGGAGATGCTGGCTCCGGCACCTTACGAGGTGCCGGTGAAGCAGAACAAGAAGAAGGCCACGGGGACCCGAAAGGGTCTCCGGCGCAAGGTTGTATTGGACTCATCGTCTGATGACTCCGACGCGCACTCCTCCCACGAAAACGAGGAGGAGGAGGAAATTTCTCCCCCCTAGCCGGGGGAGACAAGAAAAGGAAGGCCGACCCAACCGGGGAGGCCAAAGAGTCCAAGAAGGGAAGGACCCTCCTTCCAGACTGCTCCACGACGGTCGCCTATGGCGGCGACGAATGGTTACCTAGGGAGAAGCCCCTGGCGAAGTCGTAAGTATCCGGACACCATAGTAATTCATGGTATGTTTTATTGCACCATTTATCTTTATGCCGCATATGATTATGCAATCCGTCCCGAGCTCATCTCGACGTAGATTCGTCGGACGGTTCATTGGACTTGTCGAATATGAATAGTGATTCACTTCCGACCGTCTCCACCCCTTGCCCTACGGACAACATCGAGGTGTTGTCCCGAAAGGCACCGAGCCGAGGGGAGGTAGTCCTGGGGGCGCCTCAAGGCGACCTTCCGGACCCTAGGCGCAAAGGGAGCAAGACTCCCACGGGTTCCAAGTTCAGCCCCCAGCCGAATACTGCGCCGGAACCTTCGGTGGCTCCGGACTCTGGCAGGCGATCCCCTGTTAAGGGGGGCTAGCCACCCGTGCTGGTGTCCTTTGTCCATCCAGAGGCACCGGACAACTTGCTGGAAGCGCTTCGCGGTGCTTCCATCGACGAAGAGCACCACACTATCATGAGTGCGGTGATCGAGAAAGTTCAGTCCGCCAAAAACGGACTGACCGAAGCTTGTGCTAGCCTCCTAATAGGCTTTGAGGTAAGAAATCAAAATATAAGAAAATATTACTGCATAGACAGTAGCCCCGGATGCTCTGTTCGGCGTTCGCGAAGAAAGGCCAAATAGAGGATCAAATGATGACCCAGGAGTCTAATCAGAATATGTCTATGTGTATGTGCAGGCTTCACTGCTGGCCGCTGCCGCATGTACTATGGAGGTCTCTGCACTGAAGCAGGACCTGGAGCAGTCTGAGGACGAGCTCGGCCTTACCAAGAGGCAGCTCAAGGAGAGCAAAGGTAAGCAATACCTTGTCTATGCTTTAAAAAGAAGTTCGGTTGTAAAGTAATGGGATCATCATGAATTTGCCAGGGGCCACGACCGAGGTGGTGACCCTGAAGAAGGCGTTGTCCGATGCCGAATACAAAGCGGCCAAGGAGAGCCTTGAGCGGGAAAAGCAAGAAGCCTGGGTAAGCGAGGTGCAACAAGAGCTCGAGGCTCTCGCCAAAAAATATGAGTCATTGGATCTTGACTCTAAGACGCGAGAGTCCGAGCTTGCGATGGTGCTTGAGAGCGCACGGAGTGCCTAAGCTGAAGCCCACAAGGCCCTCTAGGAGATGGATGCGGTGAAGAAGATAGCAGCGGGTAAGGCATTCATTATGCAAAGCTAGCATGTGAAGGAAACTTTCCTTTTACTTACCCGAGTTCAGAGCTCTCCAGGAGCATTCGCAGATCTTCCTCGTAGTGCACTGGATGCCGTGGAGTTTTACCGAGCTGAGGAGGGGAGCTCGACAGAAAAGTTGTTCTGGTCTCAGTATACTAGGACCAAACACCCAATGCCCTTGAGCGACCAGCTGAAGCAATTGGTCGAGCTTCACAAGGCGGCCGAACAGGCCATGAAGGGTCTTATAGTCCGGATATGGCCTGGCGAGCCCCTGCCCGGCAGCTACTTCGGTCTGGTGAGGCGGCTTGTGGATGCCTGCCCACGGCTTGAAGTCATATAGCGGTCCGTCTGCATCGAGGGTGCGCGCCGGGCTTTTGCTCGGGCGAAGGTGCACTGGGCGAAGCTGGACGCCGTGAAGCTGGTGAAGGAGGGGCCGCCGGAGGGCAAGGAGCATCGCTGCCCCGAAATGTATTATGAGAGTGTCCTGAAGGGTTCCCGCCTTGTGGCGGATGATTGTGCCAGAGATGTAATTTTTGAATGAACATGCTCATGTGATCCTGTAATGTGAAACGAGTTCATTTGCGCTATGCAACGCTGTTTTAATTTAAAATATTACCTTATATGCAACCGTTTATAAAATCTGAGAGTTGGCCAGTCATTGGCTTCTGCCCCCATGTAACTAGTACTGGGGTGTTCGGGATAAACCTGATCACTCTTTACCCCAATTTTGGGTCCTTCGAGGGAGGTGTTCAGCACAACGAACCAGGCAATCGGACTATAAGGCTTTATCACTCTCACTTAGCCATAGAAGTCTACAATTTTAAATTTTTGCGACGCCCCTAGTATTCGGAAGGCCGAATTTGGGGCGCTATACACGCCTAAGTCGGGCAAGGCCGACTCCTCGCCCGAAGCAGAGAAAGTCTTTAAGGACTTGAGCCCTCTCGAACAGCGACCAGCTCTCGCGCTATCATGACAGTTAGTTTTCGGCTTTCTCTACTGAGGTGCTCGTCCGGAACAACCGGGACACAATCGCAGTAGTTCTCCCAGCGCTACCTTAGCCGATATAGCGGAACGTAAGGTACCAAAGCATGGGAGCCGGGCAAACCGAACTATTGACCCAAGACATGATTCAGAGCTGATGCATATAATGCTATAAGTTCAGGGTGCCGCACTGTCGAAAGTGTTCGGACTTCTCACACCGTATTATGGGGTAAACGAAAGCCCCTGGCGTACTGACCATACCAGAATGTATGGGTGCAAGTTGTCGTAAATGAACATATAAGAAAAAAAGGGATGAATAATGCAATAATAGACTAATGCTATGCATTGTTGTTTAAATAATACGTTGAAGCATACTGATACAAGTAGTGCAATAAGCAGAAAATAGGACTATTTGACATGTCCTATCCAAGGGCAAGCCGCGTATGAATAGTAGAAAGCGGGTATATCGGTTATTATTAGAGACCACCTGGGGGTTCCCGTGTACATCTTAGCTTCTTGCCTCCTTGGATGTTCCTTCTCATAATGTGTCCGGCAATCGTACTGCCGGAAAGGGCTTCCAAAGAGTTAGGTCCTGAAAGAGAAAAAATGATAAAGGTATACAACCCCTAGGGCGGTTAAGCCGCATTGCAGGACGTGTCCTGATCGTGCCCCCGCCTATGCCCATGGTATTTTCAGTTCGTAATTATGTACGTGCGGCACAGATTTTGTCGCTTGACTGGGACTGGGACAGGGGCCGAATTGCTAGGCGAGCTCTGAACGTGCCAGCGATCCTGTTGCAGTTTACTCGGGACTCACTTGACGGTGTCCGGGGGCTGTATCGCCGAATTGGTGGTTTGCCTTAAAAGACTGTTTTATGCTTCTCCTGCGAGGGTTGTAGTGTGCTCTTCCGTGCGGAGCGAGCGTTCTTTGTTTCCATTTACTATTATGACCCCCCTAGGTCCTGGCATCTTGAGCTTGAGGTATGCATAATGCGGTACCGCATTGAATTTTGCAAATGCGGTTCGCCCGAGCAGTGCATGATAGCCGTTGCGGAACGGGACGATATCGAAGATTAACTCCTCGCTTCGGATGTTTTCCGGAGATCTGAAGACCACTTCCAGTGTGATTGAGCCCATGCAATGGGCCTCTACACCTGGGATGACGCCCTTAAAGGCGGTTTTGGTGGGTTTGATCCTCGAGGGATCTATACCCATTTTGCACACTGTATCCTGATAGAGCAGGTTCAGGCTGCTACCGCCGTCCATAAGGACTCGAGTGAGGTGAAATCCGTCGATGATGGGGTCTAGGACCAGTGCGGCAGATCCGCCATGACCGATACTAGTGGGGTGGTCCCGGCGATCAAAGGTGATCGGACAAGCGGACCATGGGTTGAAGTTTGGGGTGATGGGCTCCATCGCATAGACTTCCCTTAGTGCACGCCTCAGTTCCCTCTTGGGAATGTGGGTTGCGTATATCATGTTCACCGTCTTCACTTGTGGGAGGAACCTCTTCTGTCCTCCCATGTTCGGCAGCCGGGGCTCCTCCTCGTCATCACTATGTAGCCCCTTGTCCCCGTTTTCGGCATTTAACTTGCCGGCCTGCTTGAACACCCAACATTGTCTGTTGGTGTGATTGGCTGGCTTATCGGGGGTGCCATGGATTTGACACGAGCAATCCAGTATGCGATCCAAACTGGACGGGCCCGGAGTACTTCTTTTGAATGGCTTTTTCCGCTGACCGGATCCAGAGCCTCTGAATCCGGCATTGATTGTCGTATCATCGGTGTTATCGCCGTTGTTGCGGCACTTTTGTCTGTTACGATGTGGTCTGCCGTTGGCATCTTTGGTATCCGAAGTGCTCGGATTCCTTGATGTGTTGTTGCTGCGAGCCAGCCAACTATCCTCGCCCACGCAAAAGCGGGTCATGAGTGTCGTGAGGGCTGCCATAGACTTTGGCTTCTCCTGGCCGAGGTGCCGGGCAAGCCACTTGTCACGGATGTTATGCTTGAATGCCTCTAAGGCCTCTGCATCCGTACAGTCGACAATTTGGTTTTTCTTAGTTAGGAACCGTGTCCAAAATTACCTGGCCGATTCCCCTGGCTGCTGAGTTATATGGCTCAAGTCATCAGCGTCCGATGGTCGCACATAAGTGCCCTGGAAGTTGTCAAGGAATGCGTCTTCCAAATCCTCCCAACTGCCGACGGAGTCTGCTGGCAAGCTATTCAGCCAATGTCGAGCTAGTCCTTTGAGTTTTAGTGGGAGGTACTTGATGGCATGTAGATCATCACCGTGAGCCATGTGGATGTGAAGGAGGAAATCCTCAATCCATACAGCAGGATCTGTTGTACCATCATACGATTTGATATTTACGGGTTTAAAACCCTCCGGGAATTCGTGATACATAACTTCACCAGTGAAGCATAAGGGGTGTGCGGCGCCTCTGTGCCGGGCTATATCACAACGCAGTTCATATGAGTCTTGTCTGCTGTACTCGGCCCGGCCGGATTTACTTTTAGTGTATTCGGTGCGATGGTCATCATCCCGTGTTGGCACGCGTCCCCGTGACCCGTATATTGACCTTGCATGTTTTGCCCTGTTGTCCAATATGTCTCACAGGTCCCGTGTGTTGCCCCGGGCCTTGGTATTTTTGATTGAGTGGCGGTGGGGTGCAGGCTGAACTTCAGGCTGAAATGCCTCTCTGGCTCGGCCACGCGGTGGCCGGTCAGCCGCATCATACACTGGTGATGAAGGTTTTAATGCTTCCTCCTAGAGGTGAGGTAGCAACCTGCGCTTTGGGTAACTCTTGGAGGGGCGCTTGAGTTCGTATTCCTCGGCCACAAGGACTTCGGTCCATCTATCTGCTAGCAAGTCTTGATCAGCTTGAAGCTGTTGTTGCTTTTTCTTCAGGCTATTTGCTGTGGCCATAAGCTGGCGCTTGAAGCGCTCCTACTCGACGGGATCCTCAGGCACGATAAATTCTTCGTCGCCGAGGCTCACCTCGTCTTTGGAGAGAGGCATGTAATTGTCCTCCTCCGATTCTTCATCTGTTGCCTGCTCTGGAGGGCTAGCTTGTTCACCCTCCCGCTCTACATCATGCTGGAGGGGATTATGGTTGTCTTCGGCACAATCCGGAGTGTTATTGTCTCTTGTGCCGGTATCTCTACTTTTGCTGTGGCGGGACTTAGAGCGGCGCCGCTGATGTCGACGCTTGGGATGCTTCTTGGAGGGGACATCCTTCGTTGTCTCGTCGCCATTGCCTTCTTTGGGGGTGTCCACCATGTATATATCATATGATGAGGTGGCGGTCCAGCGCCCTGTGGGCGGTGGTTCCTGTTCGTCGCCCGCATCGTCGTCCATACCGTCGATGTCTTCAGAGTCGAAGTCGAGCATGTCGGTTAAATCGTCGATAGTGGCTACTAAGTGGATGGTGGGTGGGCAGCGAATTTCTTCGTCGTCCGCATCCCATTCTAGCCGGACATAGTTCGGCCAAGGTTCTCCTGACAAGGAGAGAGACCTTAATGAATTTAGCAAATCTCCGAAAGGCGAGTGCTAAAAGATATCTGCGGAGGTGAACTCCATGATCGGCGCCCAGTCGGATTCGATAGGCACGGATGCAGGCGGCTCGGAGTCCGTGGCCGGAGACGAATCCAGTGGTTCGGCGACACGGCTCTCGTAAGGGGTGAAGTCTGTATCTGGCTCCATCGCCACTGAGAGTGCAGCCTCCGTGGCAGGGTCTATCCCTCCGTCCTCGGATGGCGCAATTTGCTCTGGATTGAAGGCCGGAGTAGTTGTAGATGCGATCTCCCGAACACCATCTGACGGCAGAGTTACGTCATGCTCATCGTGATGGTGCGGCGCACCTGACATGGGCTCGAATCCGTCGAAGAACAAGTCTCCGTGGGTATCGGCGGTGTAGTTTAAGTTTCCGAACCTGACCTGATGGGCAGGGGCGTAGCTCTCGATATGCTCCAAATGGCCAAGCGAACTGGCCCGCAGTGCAAAGCCGCCGAATACGAAGATCTGTCCGGGGAGGAAAACCTCACCCTGGACCGCATCGTTATCGATTATCGAAGGGGCCATCGAGCCTTATGTTGACGGCACAGTGGAACTCTCAATGAAAGCACCAATGTTGGTGTCAAAACCGGTGGATCTCAGGTAGGGGGTCCCGAACTGTGCGTCTAAGGCGGATGGTAACAGGAGGCAGGGGACACGATGTTTACCCAGGTTCGGGCCCTCTCGATGGAGGTAAAACCCTACGTCCTGCTTGATTGATCTTGATGATATGAGTATTACAAGAGTTGATCTACCACGAGATCGTAGAGGCTAAACCCTAGAAGCTAGCCTATGGTATGATTGTATATTGTCCTACGGACTAAACCCTCCGGTTTATATAGACAGCGGAGGGGGCTAGGGTTACACAGAGTCGGTTGCATGGGAGGAGATCTACATATCCGTATTGCCAAGATTGCCTTCCAAGCCAAGGAAAGTCCCATCCGGACACGGGATGAAGTCTTCAGTCTTGTATCTTCATAGTCCAACAGTCCGGCCAAAGGATATAGTCCAGCTGTCCGGACACCCCCTAATCCAGGACTCCCTCACTCTGTGCAGTTGCTGCCTCAATCAGTTCGACTTCTTCAGTCTCAACTTAAAGCGGAAAGGCTTGGTTCATCTCAGCTCCGACTTGAAGTCAAAGATGTAATGAAGATGTCAGGGGACTGCCTTGCACACTATGATGCCATACAGCTAGGGATGAATCATCTATCGTTGACACAACTGAGGTCTCATCAGCTTGTTCGGCTGCTTGCGGGGCCCGAGCTTGCCAAGTCTAGTGCTTTCTGAAGTTCTCTCAGTTTTGTATATTCTTTTGTCGACGCATTTATATGCACTAGTGGCGACCTTTGATGCCCAGTGTATGTAATCCGCGGTCATGTTGCGCTTTATTATCACCGGTAGCGAACTTTGATTCCTAATATGCCGTAATGGATCAGTAGGAGGCACGACAATAGAAGCAATACCAATAATTTCATCTTTACTAGGCAATTCTTTATCATGGGGTTGTCTATGAAATTTACAAAAATTAAACGCATGAGACATATCCCCTAAACCAACAGAAACAATATCCTTATTGCAGTCTATCTTAGCATTAATAGTATTCAAGAAGGGTCTACCAAATATAATGGGACAAAAGCTATCTTGAGGGGAAACAAGAACCAGAAAATCAGCAGGATATTTAGCCTTCCCACACAAGACTTCAACGTCTCTAACAATCCCAATTGGTGAAATAGTATCTCTATTAGCAAGCTTAATGGTAACATCACTACCTTCTATCTCAGCTGGTGCAATATCATGCATAGTTTCTTTGTATAAGGAAATAGGTGTTGCACTAGCACTAGCACCCATATCGCACAAGCCATGATAACAATGATCTCCTATTTTAACAGAAATAACAGGCATGCCTACGACAGGTCTATGTTTATCTTTAGCACCAGGTTTAGCAATTCTAGCAGTCTCATCACAGAAGTAAATAACCTACCCATCAATATTATCGGCCAAGAGATCTTTAACCATAGCAACATTAGGTTCAACTTTAACTTGCTCAGGTGGTTTAGGTGTCTTAATATTACTTTTGTTGACCACAGTTGAAGCTTTAGCACGATTCTTTATTCTAATAGGGAAATGTGGTTTCTCAACATAAGTAGTAGGAACAATAGGATCATTATAAGTGATAGTATTTTCTTCAACTTTAATAGGTGCAACTACTTTTACTTCAATGGGAGGATTATATTTAAACCACTTCTCCTTAGGGAGATCAACATGAGTAGCAAAAGATTCACAGAAAGAAGCTACTATCTCAGAGTCAAGTCCATATTTAGTGCTAAATTCATGAAAAACATCGATATCTATAAAAGATTTAACACAATCAAACTTAGGTGTTATACCTGACTCCTTACCTTCGTCGAGATCCCAGTCTTCAGACCATTTGTATTCAATAGTCTTCATCATAAAGGAACTAGTACAAGAAGTATCGAGCATGGAGCGATTGTTGTCAGAAAGCCGAGCATAAAAAATTGGAATAATCATTTCTCTTGAGAGATCATGATTGGGGCATGAATATAACATTGACTTAAGCCTCCCCCAAGCTTGAGCGATGCTCTCTCCTTCGCGAGGCCAAAAATTATATATATAATTACGATCATGATGAACATGATGCATAGGATAAAACTTCTGATGGAATTCCAATTTCAACCATTTGTAGTCCCATGATCCCATATCATCACATAGCCTATACCATGTCAATGCATCTCCCTTAAAATATAAAAGGAAGACCTTCTTCTTGATAACATCATCGGGCATACCTGCAAGCTTAAATAATCCACAAAATTAATCCACGTAGATTAAGTGTAAGTCGGGAGAATGTTCCATCTCCCTCAAAAGGATTAGATAGCAGTTTCTCTATCATACCCGAAGGAATTTCAAAGTAAACATTTTCATTTTCAGTAGGTTGAGTTAGTTGAGGAGCAACTATTTGCTCTACCGGTCGGGGTGAAGATACCCCGAACAAGCCCCTCAAAGGATTACTTTCCACAGTAAGAAGTGACAGTAAATTTCAGCACACTATATAAAATTTTCCTTACCAAATTCCACCTACCAAAGGCGCTTCACTCCCCGACAATGGCACCAGAAAAGTGTCTTGATGACCCACAAGTATAGGGGATCTATCATGGCCTTTTCGATAAGTAAGAGTGTCGAACCCAACGAGGAGCAGAAGGAAATGATAAGCAGTTTTCAGTAAGGTATTCTCTGCAAGCACTGAAATTATCAGTAACAGATAGTTTTGTGATAAGGTAATTTGTAACGAGTAGCAAGTAATAAAAGTAAATAAGGTGCAGCAAGATGGCCCAATCCTTTTTGTAGAAAAGGACAAGCCAGGATAAACTCTTATATGATGTAAAGCGCTCCCGAGGACACATGGGAATTATCATCAATCTAGTTTTCATCACGATCATATGATTCGCGTTCGGTACTTTGATGATGTGATATGTGGGTGGACCGATGCTTGGGTACTATCCTTACTTGGACAAGAATCCCACTTATGATTAACCCCTATTGCAAGCATCTGCAACTACAACAGAAGTATTAAGGTAAACCTAACCATAGCATGGAACATATGGATCCAAATCAGCCCCTTACGAAGCAACGCATAAACTAGGGTTTAAGCTTCTGTCACTCTAGCAACCCATCATCTACTTATTACTTCCCAATGCCTCCCTCTAGAGCCAAACAATGGTGAAGTTTCATGTAGTCGACGTTCACATGACACCACTAGAGGGATGATAACATACATCTCATCAAAATATCAAACGAATACGAAATTCACATGACTACTAATAGCAAGACTTCTCCCATGTCCTCAGGAACAAACGTAGCTACTCACAAAGCATATTCATGTTCATAATCAGAGGGGTATTAATATGCATAATGGGTCTGAACATATGATCTTCCACCAAGTAAACCAACTAGCATCAACTACAAGGAGTAATCAACACTACTTGCAACCCACGGGTACCAATTTGAGGTTTGGATACAAAGATTGGATACAAGAGATGAACTAAGGTTTGAGAGGAGATGGTGTTGGTGAAGATGTTGGTTGAGATTGACCCCCTCCCGATGAGAGGACCGTTGGTGATGACGATGGTGATGATTTCCCCCTCCCAGAGGGAAGTTTCCCCGGCAGAACAGCTCCGCCAGAGCCCTAGATTGGTTCCGCCAAGGTTCCGCCTCGTGGCGGCGGAGTCTCGTCCCGGAAGCTTGCTTATGATTTTTTCCTTGACGAAAGACTCCATAGAGCAGAAGATGGGCACCGGAGGGCCACCAGGGGGCCACGAGGCAGGGGGGCGCGCCCTGGGGGGTAGGGCACGCCCCCACCCTCGTGGCTGATGGGTGGCCCCCCTCTGGTACTTCTTGCGCTCAATATTTTTTATATATTCTGAAACATGCTCCCGTGAAGTTTCAGGACTTTTGGTGCTGTGTAGAATAGGTCTCTAATATTTTCTCCTTTTCCAGCCCTGGATCCCAGCTGCCGGCATTCTCCCTCTTCATGTAAACCTTGTAAAATAAGAGAGAATATGCATAAGTATTGTGACATAATGTGTAATAACAACCCATAATGCCATAAATATCGATACAAAAGCATGATGCAAAATGGACGTATCAACATGGCAGTTTCTTATAGCCATCGGCTGGCTATACTATTAACCATGCTCTTAGGCTGGTCATAGTGGGGAGTAACTTATACTGGTGTCATGCATATGACACTAGTCTAAGTTACTACCTCCATAATGCAAAGTTACATAATAGTAGTGTCATACTAGTTGGCTTCATTTATTACCTTGTAGACTCATCCTCTCTTGGAAGGCGTTATGTTACAGTAACATATTATGTTACTCTAAACACATCTCTCCTCATTAAATGCATGCCACATAAGCTAACTTGTCTTGGACTGCGCTATGTTACAACCTATGTTACTCCCACTATGACCAGCCTTAGTAGGTGACCTTGCGCTTGGCTCTTCGCCTCTTCCGGAAGTCGAATGAACTACTGGCAATCTGACACCAAATGAACTTCTGCACACCCACCGCTTGTAAGCAAGAGTTTCTCCTCGTGTTGTGAGCCACCACGCATGCGTTGGTGAGGGAGAAGGTGTAGTAAGCAAGCTTCTCGTCATTCTGCGAGTTGCCGCGTTTGGCAAAAGGATGAACAAAACTCATGTCAAAAAAGAGTGGAAGAACATAGATTCCCGACGACCGATAAGGAGCAAGGAACCTTGTGGTGGAGCGTCTGCACTCATAATATTTTATATTATTCAGCGATATAAAATCAACCAATCATCTCCACAGTAGACCGGAAGAGTATGAAACACGGCAGCACAGTGTAGTTACATCATACTACATGGCTAACCCACGCTATCACCATATTTCTTGGCCTCTGTGCGACACCTAGCTCTAGTAATCCAGCAGCCAGTATCGCTTCTCGCTCCTCGTCTCTCTCATAGTGCGGCGGGCTAGCGTTTTGCCGTCTATTGAGGTCGGTTAACTCATCACATGTTAGTGACATGCCATGAGCATTCTAAAAAATACTGTACTCTATTGTTATGCCAAGAAGAGGAAGCGCTTCGACAGACGGACCAAACGAGACAGGCGTGTCGTGCCGTGAGTGGGTCTAGTTTCTCGTTTTGAACTTGTTTGGTGTAGTAGTAACACTTGGTTTTGACTATTGATAAGATTTTATATAGGGCCTAATGTATTCTTCGAGGATGCCTTTGACTATTGATAAGATTTTATATAATTTGAAAATTATATCATTCGAAGATCCTTCACTACTGTAGGATGCTGCTAACGCGACACCACGATCAGAGACCCTTCGACAAAACTGTGTGCGATGCAATAATCGCAAACGGTGGTGTAAAAAACCGTCAAAAAGGCGCAAAAATGTTTGCGATGACGGATGCATCAAAAAAGTTTTAGATTTTAGTTGCGTGTGCGATTCAGGGCATACGGTTCAGTTCAATTAACCGTTTTCAATGAGGAGGAATAAAAGAAATGGGCAGCCAGATGAAGGTGTGTGTGATGTATAGCATACAGTTCACTCTGATGAACTGTTTGTGATTAGGCAACACAAAAGAAACGGTCAGCCAGATCAAGGTGTGTGCGATGTACAACATACAGTTCACTCGGATGAACTGTTTGTGATTACACAACACAAAAGAACCGGTCATCCAGATCAAGGTGTGTGCAATGTACGACATGCGGTTCACTCGGATGAACTGTTTGCATTGAGACAAGAGAACAGAAATGGTTCAATATAACAAATACCATAAATATTGCAAGGTTCAAATTCAAAGATTACAATGCCCAAATTCAAACATTGCAAGATGCGTCATTTCTGAAAAGGGATCAATCGCTGATAAGTCATGTATGGGTTTTACATAATAACTTCCAATTGCTTTGCCATATGCTCTTCCCATATGAAGTTTGGCATTTTTGGAGGCACTTCCATTCCGCAGTACCTGCCGACTCTGATAATCATACCATTGATCTTTCCTGATTAAATGCATGTTCAACCTCAGTACCTTTAGCACCTTTGCTCTGGCAAGAAAGAACCTGGCGAGTGTAATCTCTGGTAAGGTCCCTTGGTAGGAGTTAAAAGTAATATTTGGGAGATGTAGATCCAGGCATTCGATGTGATTGTCGTTATAAACATTATCCACCTTTGGGCCTATTATTATCCTCAAAAGAAGAGAAAGTGTTAGTGCCTACATGCAGTTTTGAACACTGCTACACGCCCATTTGGTTTGCAGGATTTGTAAAATGCACCAACATGCCATCGTCGATCTGGCATGATTAACATGGGCAGTTGATTACAATCTAGAAACATGTAGCTGATGTCTACTACACAACCTTCTTCTTGTAGACATTGTTGGGCCTCCAAGTGCAGAGGTTTGTAGGACAGTAGCAAATTTCCCTCAAGTGGATGACCTAAGGTTTATCAATCCGTAGGAGGCGTAGGATGAAGATGGTCTCTCTCAAGCAACCCTGCAACCAAATAACAAAGAGTCTCTTGTGTCCCCAACACACCCAATACAATGGTAAATTGTATAGGTGCACTAGTTCGGCGAAGAGATGGTGATACAAGTGGTATATGGATGGTAGATAAAGGTATTTGTAATCTGAAATTATAAAAACAGCAAGGTAACTAATGATAAAAGTGAGCGTAAACGGTATTGCAATGATAGGAAATAAGGCCTAGGGTTCATACTTTCACTAGTGCAAGTCCTCTCAACAATAATAGCATAATTGGATCACATAACTATCCCTCAACATGCAACAATGAGTCACTCCAAAGACACTAATAGCGGAGAACAAACGAAGAGATTATGGTAGGATACAAAACCACCTCAAAGTTATTCTTTCCAATCAATCCGTTGGGCTATTCCTATAAGTGTCACAAACAACCCTAGAGTTTGTACTAGAGTAACACCTTAAGATACAAATCAACCAAAACCCTAATGTCACCTAGATACCCCAATGTCACCTCAAGTATCCGTGGGCATGATTATACGATATGCATCACACAATCTGAATTCATCTATTCAACCAACACAAAGGACCTCAAAGAGTGCCCCAAAGATCTACCGGAGAATCACGACGAAAACGTGTGCCAAACCCTATGCATAGGTTCATGAACCCGCAAGTTGGTCACCTTAACATACATCAAGTGGCACGCGTTGTCCCATTGTCACCACAGATATCCACGACAAGACATACATCAAGTGTTCTCAAATCTTTAAAGACTCAATCCGATAAGATTACTTCAAAGGGGAAACTTTATCCATTACAAGAGAGAAGAGGGGGGAAGAAACATCATAGGATCCAAATATAATAGCAAAGCTCGTGATACATCAAGATCGTATCATCTCAAGAACACGAGAGAGAGAGAGAGATCAAACACATAGCTACTGGTACATACCCTCAGCCCCGAGGGAGAACTACTCCCTCCTCGTCATGGAGAGCACCGGGATGATGAAGATGGACACCGGAGAAGGGTTGCCCCCTCCGGCAGGGTGCCGGAACGGGTCTAGATTGGTTTTTGGTGGCTACGGAGGCTTCTGGCGGCGGAACTCCCGATCTATTGTGCGTTCTGGAAGTTTTAGGTCACGTAGGTATATATGGGTGCAGGAGGTACGTCAGGGGAGCCATGAGAGCCCCACAAGACAGGGGCGCGCCCTAGGGGGGGGGGCGCCCCCCCACCCTCGTGAGCACCTCGTTCCTTCCTTGACGTGGGATCCAAGTCCATCAGGTGTGTTTCCTTCCAAAAATAACTTCTCCAGTTGATTTCGTTCCGTTTCGACTCCGTCTGATATTCCTTTTCTTCAAAACACTGAAATAGGCATAAATCAGCAAATCTGGGCTGGGCCTCCGGTTAATAGGTTAGTCCCAAAAGTAATATAAAAGTGGATAATAAAGCCCAATATTGCCCAAAACAGTAGATAATATAGCATGGAGCAATCAAAAATTATAGATACGTTGGAGACGTATCAAGCATCCCCAAGCTTAATTCCTGCTCGTCCTTGAGTAGGTAAATGATAAAAAGATAATTTTTGATGTGGAATGCTAGTTGGCATAATTTCAATGTAATTCTTCTTACTTGTGATATGAATATTCAGAGCCAAAAGATTCAAGACAAAAGTTCATATTGACATAAAAATAATAATACTTCAAGCATACTAACTAAGCAATCATGTCTTCTCAAAATAACATGGACAAAGAGAGCTATCCCTACAAAATCATATAGTCTGGCTATGCTCCATCTTCACCACACAAAATATATATATCATGCACAACCCCGATGACAAGCCAAGCAATTGTTTCATACTTTTAATGTTCTCAAACTTTTTCAATCTTCACGCAATACATGAGCGTGAGCCATGGACATAGCACTGTAGGTGGAATAGAATGGTGGTTGTGGAGAGGAAAAAAGGGAGAAGATAGTCTCACATCGACTAGGTGTATCAACGGGCTATGGAGATGTCCATCAATAGATATGAATGTGAGTGAGTAGGGATTGCCATGCAACGAATGCACTAGAGCTATAAGTATATGAAAGATCATCAAAAGAAACTAAGTGGGTGTGCATCCAACCTACTTGCTCACGAAGACCTAGGGCATTTTGAGGAAGCCCATCATTGGAATATACAAGCCAAGTTCTATAATGAAAGATTCCCACTAGTATATGAAAGTGACAACATAGGAGACTCTCTATCATGAAGATCATGGTGCTACTTTGAAGCACAAGTGTGGTAAAAGGATAGTAGCATTGTTCCTTCTCTCTTTTTCTCTCATTTTTTTATTTTTTATTTGGGCCTTTTCTCTTTTTTATGGCCTCTTTTCTTTCTTTTTCTTATTTGGGCTTCTTTGGCCTCTTTTATTTATTTATTTTCGTCCGGAGTCTCATCCCGACTTGTGGGGGAATCATAGTCTCCATCATCCTTTCCTCACTGGGACAATTCTCTCATAATGATGATCATCACACTTTTATTTACTTACAACTCAAGAATTACAACTCGATACTTAGAACAAGATATGACTCTATATGAATGCCTCCGGCGGTGTACCGGGATGTGCAATGATGCATGAGTGACATGTATGAAAGAATTATGAACGGTGGCCTTGCCACAAATACGATGTCAACTACATGATCATGCAAAGCAATATGACAATGATGAAGCGTGTCATAATAAATGGAACGGTCGAAAGTTGCATGGAAATATATCTCGGAATGGCTATGGAAATGCCATAATAGGTAGGTATGGTGGCTGTTTTGAGGAAGGTATATGGTGGGTTTATGGTACCGGCGAAAGGTGCGCGGTACTAGAGAGGCTAGGCAAGGTGGAAGGGTGAGAGTGCGTATAATCCATGGACTCAACATTAGTCATAAAGAACTCACATACTTATTGCAAAAATCTATTAGTTATCGAAACAAAGTACTACGCGCATGCTCCTAGGGGGATATATTGGTAGGAAAAGACCATCGCTCGTCCCTGACCGCCACTCATAAGGAAGGCAATCAAAAAATAAATCATGCTCCGACTTCACCACATAATGGTTCACCATACGTGCATGCTACGGGAATCACAAACTTCAACACAAGTATTTCTCAAATTCACAACTACTCAACTATCAAGACTCTAATATTACCATGCTCATATCTCAAAACAATCATCAAGTATCAAACTTCTCTTAGTATTCAACACACTCATAAGAGAATTTTATTATTCTTGAATACCTAGCATATTAGGATTTTAAGCAAATTACCATGCTATTTAAGACTCTCAAAATAATATAAGTGAAGCATGAGAGTTCATCTATTTCTATAAAATAAAACTACCACCATGCTCTAAAAAGATATAAGTGAAGCACTAGAGCAAATGACAAACTACTCCGAAGGATATAAGTGAAGATCAATGAGTAGTTGAATAATTATGCAACTATGTGAAGACTCTCTAACATTTAATAATTTCAGATCTTGGTATTTTATTCAAACAGGAAGCAAAGAAAAATAAAATGACATTCTAAGAATAGCAAACATCATGTGAAGAAGAAAAAACTTAGGATCAACCGATACTAACCGATAGTTGTTGAAGAAGAAAGGTGGGATGCCAACCAGGGCATCCCCAAGCTTAGACGCTTGAGACTTCTTGAAATATTATCTTGGGGTGCCTTGGGCATCCCCAAGCTTGAGCTTTTGTGTCTCCTTAATTCCACTCATATCACGGTCTCCCTAAATCTCAAAAGCTTCATCCGCACAAAACTCAACAAGGACTCGTGAGATAAGTTAGTATAAACCATTGCCAAAATCTTATCGTACTCTACTGTAGCAAATCACTAAAATTATTATTTGACATTTCATACGAAATGCCTCTGCATATTTAATATTCCTATCCTCAAATAGAATCATTAAAGAAACAAACATATGCAAACAATGCAAACATAACAGCAATCTGCCTAAACAGGACAGTCTGTAAAGAATGCAGCAACATCCATACTTACCTAGATCCAAAAATTATTTAATAAAATTCCACTGTAGTAAATTTATCAGAGCTTAATATTTAAAAGGTTTCAAAATTTTATCACATTCTGAATTTTCTAGGGAATTATTGCAACAGCGGTAAACTTTCTGTTTTCAAACAGCAACATGCATACTTGTAACATAGGCATAGTAAAGGCTATCAATGCCACTTTTATTGAAATAAAAGATGCAAAAAATTGTTCTAAATAACAGCAAGAAAATCCTAACAAAATAAATTTATGCTCCAAGCAAAACACATATCATGTGGCGAATAAAAATATAGCTCCAAGTAAAGTTATCGATGAACGAAGACGAAAGAGGGGATGCCTTCCGGGGCATCCACAAGCTTAGGCTCTTGGTTGTCCTTCAATATTACCTTGGTGTGCCTTGGGAATCCCCAATATTAGGCTCTTTCCACTCCTTATTCCATAGTCCATCGAATCCTTACCCAAAACTTGAAAACTTCACAACACAAAACTTAACAGAAAACTCGTATGCTCCGTTAGCGAAAGAAAATAAATCACCACTTCAAGGTACTGTAATGAACTCATTATTTATTTATATTGGTGTTTAAACTACTGTATTACAACTTCTCTATGGTTTATAAACTCTTTTACTAGCCATAGATTCATCAAAATAAGTAAACAACACATGAAAAACAGAATCTGTCAAAAACAGAACAGTCTGTAGTAATCTGGATCAAACATATACTTCTGGAACTCATAAAATTCTCAAATAAATTTCTGGACCTGAGTAATTTATCTATTAATAATATTCAAAAATAATTAACTAAATATCACTCTCCAAATAAAAATGGCAGCATTCTCGTGAGCGCTAAAGTTTCTGTTTTTTACAGCATGATCGCAAAGACTTTCCCCAAGTCTTCCCAAAGGTTCTACTTGGCACAAACACTAATTAAAAGCATAAAACCACATCTAAACAGAGGCTAGATGAATTATTTATTACTAAACAGGAACAAAAATCAAGGAACTAAAATAAAATTGGGTTGCCTCCCAACAAGCGCTATCGTTTAACGCCTCTAGCTAGGCACGATGATTTCAATGATGCTCATATAAAAGATAAGAAACGTAACATAAAGAGAGCATCATGAAGAATATGACTAGCATATTTAAGTCTAACATACTTCCTATGCATAGGGATTTTGTGAGAAAGCAACTTATGGGGACAATAATCAACTAGCATAGGTGGGCAAAACAAGCATAACTTCAAAACTTTAAGCACATAGAGAGGACACTTGATATTATTGCAATTCCTACAAGCATATATTCCTCCCTCATAATAATTTTCAGTAGCATCATGAATGAATTTAAAAATATAACCAGTACCTAAAGCATTCTTTTCATGATCTATAAGCATAGAAAATTTACTACTCTCCACATAAGCAAAATTCTTTTCATTCGGAATAGTGGGAGTATCATAGGAAACTCGAATACTATAAATTGTTTCCATATTAAAAGAGTAATGTTCAGAGAAGGGGTAATCATAATCATGAAAAGTTTTATAAATATAATCATCACTACTTTTTATAGCATAATTTTCATCACAATAATTATCATAAGTAGGAGGCATTCTATCATCATTATAAACTTGCATATCAAAACTTGGGAGACTAAAAATATCATCTTCATTAATCATAGCTTCCCCAAGCTTGGGACAAACATTAATTGCAGCAAATATATTCTCAAATATGTCATCCTCATAAAACATAGCTTCCCCAAGCTTGGGCCTTTTCATATCATAAGCATAATCACTCTCATAATTAATAGCATGGATAGCACCAATAGTATAGCAATTATTATATTCTTCCAAGCAAGTGCCAAAAAGATTTTCAAGATCATAAGAAGTATCATTATATTCCACAATTATATTTTCATGAGGCACAATAGTAATAGGAGCAACTTTATTTGGGAGAGATACCTTTTTACCTCTCTTCCTTTTTCTTTTCTTCTTCTTCACCACAGCATGTGTGGGTTCAATCCTCTTTTTGGAGCTCCTTATTAATGAGATTGGTTGAATAGGAGGCTCCTCCTTGTTGCTTGATTCATCATAAGAAATAATAGGAGGATATTGGGAAGTCTCTTCCCTTTCATTAGTATTCTCTTCATCTTCTAATTTTTTTATTTTCTTTATGTAGTTGGCAATATAAGGATTATCAATGCAATTCACCGCACAATACATATAAATTTTCTCTAGATCAAAATCAAGAACTCTATCAAGATTAAACTTTGGAATACCCTCAGTTATACATTTCATTTATTCATAACCCAAAAGAAGGCTAAGCTCTTTATGATGCTCAAGGGTAATCAAATTATCACAATGTTTGGACACGACTTGATCATGAAACAAATAGCATTGGAGCTTTAAATGACCATGTTCATTGCAAAGGTCACAAGGGGCACGAAAAATATTGAATCTTTCAGCACACTCATCTAGGCTTTCTTGCAACGATTTGGTTTCTAAGTACTTATGCCTCTTGCAATATATATATCTCCCTATTTGGTGTGTACTTGCAAACCCAGTCTACTCCACAAAAATTGACATGTTTATAGGAGAAATTTTTATCATAACTAGTGCAATCATCATTAGCATCATGGATATTCAAAGAATTCGTACTAACAACATTGCAATCATGCTCATCATTCAAATACTTAGTGCCAAACATTTTATAGATTTCTTATTCTAGCACTTGAGCACAATTATCCTTTCCATCATACTCACGAAAGATATTAAAAAGATGAAGCGTATGAGACAAACTCAATTCCATTTTTATAGTTTTCTTTTATAAACTAAACTAGTGATAAAACAAGAAACTAAAAGACTCGATTGCAAGATCTAAAGATATACCTTCAAGCACTAACCTCCCCGGCAACGGCACCAGAAAAGAGCTTGATGTCTACTACACAACCTTCTTCTTGTAGACGTTGTTGGGCCTCCAAGTGCAGAGGTTTGTAGGACAGTAGCAAATTTCCCTCAAGTGGATGACCTAAGGTTTATCAATCCGTAGGAGTCGTAGGATGAAGATGGTCTCTCTCAAGCAACCCTGCAACCAAATAACAAAGAGTCTCTTGTGTCCCCAACACACCCAATACAATGGTAAATTGTATAGGTGCACTAGTTCGGCGAAGAGATGGTGATACAAGTGGTATATGGATGGTAGATAAAGGTATTTGTAATATGAAATTACAAAAACATCAAGGTAACTAATGATAAAAGTGAGCGTAAACGGTATTGCAATGAGAGGAAATAAGGCCTAGGGTTCATACTTTCACTAGTGCAAGTCCTCTCAACAATAATAGCATAATTGGATCACATAACTATCCCTCAACATGCAACAAAGAGTCACTCCAAAGTCACTAATAGCGGAGAACAAACAAAGAGATTATGGTAGGGTACGAAACCACCTCAAAGTTATTCTTTCCAATCAATCCGTTGGGCTATTCCTATAAGTGTCACAAACAGCCCTAGAGTTCGTACTAGAATAACACCTTAAGATACAAATGAACCAAAACCCTAATGTCACATAGATACTCCAATGTCACCTCAAGTATCCGTGGGCATGATTATACGATATGCATCACACAATCTCAATTCATCTATTCAACCAACACAAAGGACCTCAAAGAGTGCCCCAAAGATCTACCGGAGAATCACGACGAAAATGTGTGCCAACCCCTATGCATAGGTTCATGAACCCACAAGTTGGTCACCTTAACATACATCAAGTGGCACGCGGTATCCCATTGTCACCACAGATATCCACGGCAAGACATACATCAAGTGTTCTCAAATCTTTAAAGACTCAATCCGATAAGATTACTTCAAAGGGGAAACTCGATCCATTACAAGAGAGAAGAGGGGGGAAGAAACATCATAGGATCCAAATATAATAGCAAAGCTCGCGATACATCAAGATCGTATCATCTCAAGAACACGAGAGAGAGAGAGATCAAACACATAGCTACTGGTACATACCGTCAGCCCCGAGGGGGAACTACTCCCTCCTCGTCATGGAGAGCACCGGGATGATGAAGATGGCCACCGGAGAAGGGTTTCCCCCTCCGGCAGGGTGCCAGAACGGGTCTAGATTGGTTTTCGGTGACTACGGAGGCTTCTGGCGGCGGAACTCCCGATCTATTGTGCGTTCTGGAAGTTTTAGGTCACGTAGGTATATACGGGTGCAGGAGGTACGTCAGGGGAGCCACGAGAGCCCCACGAGACAAGGGGCGCCCCCCACCCTCGTGAGCACCTCGTTCCTTCCTTGACGTGGGGTCCAAGTCCACCAGGTGTGTTTCCTTCCAAAAATAACTTCTCCAGTTGATTTCGTTCCGTTTCGACTCTGTCTGATATTCCTTTTCTTCAAAACACTGAAATAGGCATAAAACAGCAAATCTGGGCTGGGCCTCCTGTTAATAGGTTAGTCCCAAAAGTAATATAAAAGCGGATAATAAAGCCCAATATTGCCCAAAACAGTAGATAATATAGCATGAAGCAATCAAAAATTATAGATACGTTGGAGATGTATCAGTAGCCTTCTTCACAAGAGGTTGGATTGGATGAAAAATTCCCTAAGAAAACTAGTACAGATGAATCCAAAGGAGAAATGCTTATGGACGATTGTAACCATATGAATGAAGCAACCAATATGGGGTGGTGGTGTATGTCCTAAAATCCTCCAAAATTCCTTCAGAAATCATAGTACATTGTCATTGTAAACTTGGGAAAGGTCAAAAAATTGAACTCCCTTATGGTTAACATTTAACAGGAAAGGAACATCACTTCAATACACAGCTTCTTCAGGCACGGAAAGCATCTCAGACAACTGAAAACTTGGTCCATGTTGGGGCTGATAGATTCTAGTGCCAAGACCTTCACTGTTCCCAGAGTCTGGGTG